>NC_069505.1:556731617-556891617 GCF_027579735.1 Bombina bombina
TATAATAAATAGTATTAACCCCTAATCTGCCCTCCCTAACATCGCCGACACCTAACTTCAAGTATTAACCCCTAATCTGCCGACCGGACCTCGCCGCTACTCTAATAAATGTATTAACCCCTAAAGCTAAGTCTAACCCTAACACCCCCCTAAATTAAATATAATTTAAATCTAACGAAATAAAATAAATCTTATTAAATAAATTAATCATATTTAAAGCTAAATACTTACCTGTAAAATAAACCCTAATATAGCTACAATATAACAAATAATTATATTAAAGCTATTTTAGGATTTATATTTATTTTACAGGCAACTTTGTATTTATTTTAACTAGGTACAATAGCTATTAAATAGTTATTTACTATTTAATAGCTACCTAGTTAAAATAATTACAAAATTACATTTAAAATAAATCCTAACCTAAGTTACAATTAAACCTAACACTACACTATCAATAAATTAATTAAATAAATTACTTACAATTATCTACAATTAAATCAACTAAACTAAATTACAAATACAAACAAACACTAAATTACAAAAAATAAAAAAAAGATTACAAGAATTTTAAACTAATTACACCTAGAAAAATAACAAAGCCCACCAAAATAAAAAAATGCCCTACCCTGGGGGGGCGGAGCCAACTGTCAAAGGAGACAGACGTACCTTAGCTGGGCTCCTGGAGCCTAAAAGTTAAAACTTTAATATATTGAGGATTGGGAACCTTTCCTACCATCTCTTCTTACCCCTAAGATGGAAGACATTTCTGCGCATCTAACTACACTACTGGTAGGCTTATTAGACAAAGCTGATAGTCATTTCTGCAGCCTACAGTCCGTCTTTACGGAACTACGAAACCAAGATGGCACTGCTTGCATGCCTCAATATGAGGCACACATGGAGGGCCTAACAGAAGATCCGCTGCTTACCCAGCCTTACCTTACACGATTGCAGATAGAGCAGCCCGGAGGAGACCTGATCTATATACCAGGTGGCTATGAAGGAGGGGACTCGGTGCAATTAGAAATGGACAACACGCTACACATGACAACTAGCCCGTCGGGTATAGCGGAGACTACCCAGACCAAAGCGCTGCAGTATCAGACGACCGGTGTTCTCCTTCATCTAAGCTTACGCATGTCCCCAAACCCTAACATTGCTGAGACACCGTGCGGAGTAGAAGACTCCGGTGTGCAGAGACCAGAGCGCATATATCGATCGCTCACAGCACCTTCTGGTATTATCCTAGATGGGACAGAAGAAACGGCAAAGAATTCTGTAAGGCGCCTCATCAAGCAGGAGCAGAGGTGGGAACCGCAACTGATCTATGTCTGCAGAGATCGATCTCTCCCGAAAAGGCCTGTGTGTCCACTCACGATTGGCCCATATAGTAACTTTCTGTCTATTTCCCCACAACGGTGGGACCCTGTACGGGTTCTCCCGTGTTGCATAGATGAGCTGCAGCTGAGTCGGGCTGACACTTTCCCACAGAGCGGCAGGGATTTTCTTGGCCAAAACCTGAACTGTGTTAGAATCCTTAGACAACCAGGTCTCAGAGTTGGAGTGGGCTGAAGGGGACAAAAATATCTTAAATTTCGACACATGGGACTATAATATGAATCTTAACTTACAGCGCATTAGTAATGTTTTACACTGAAAACACTCATGTTACTGTTCTCGACTTATACTGTTTATTTTATATGGTATGTGCTCAAAACCCCTTATTTGTACTCTGGTTTACACATTAGGATTGATAGAAGCGCAGCTATCCATTTCAGACATGGGCTTAGCATTTATTACTATGCTTTAACTGTTAACTCCCATCCCAGGCACAGTTTTGGTCTAGTCCTTATTGTAGTGCACTGAATAATGCTTCAAACGATACGTTATTCAGAACAGTTCTCGCTAAGTCAGTGCAGACATATTTAGTTTCCTATTTTATATTTTCTTATGTACTGTATTTTGTCCCATGTCTACTTCTACAAGGCCTTCAAATCACATATTATACATGTTTTGTGTATAGAATGCAGTTAATACGCATGTTAACATGTAAGGCTTAATATGTTTGTTAGATTGGATATGTAATTTATTTTGCAACTGTTGGTTGAATGCCATTATATATTCAAGTTCATAATGATTATAGGTTATAATACATGCAGCTAGCAGGCTTTACCTGTGGATTTATCTTTACTTTATCTGCACTATTTTGTTAGCTGTATGACATTATTTGTTTTACTTGCAGCAAGGCGTGGATAAAGTTTTGATAGCAGCATAGACATTTTTGTTTTCTATTGTGGTTTTCTCATGTATCTTCAGTTTCAAATGTGTTTAAAATGCTTAACATATATGCTAAGCTAGTTGAGAGGCCTGGACATATGTTTTATGTAATTTTACCAATCCATACACTTATGTTGCATTATTCTCATGCTAAGTATTAGTATGTTTGAATAACATTATACCCAACATGACGATTTAGGGATCTGAAGGATGCACTTTGAAAAGTATGTTAAATATCTGATTAGGTGTCAAAGTATGGGCTCCCAAGTTATATTTTTATATATCACTGAGACAGGTTTATATATTTACCTATTTATATATTAGAATAAGCAGACTAAATGAAAAATGTCGCCTTACATAGGGGTATTAATTACTGACACCCTCCCTTCAGAGACTCTATAGTCTGGGTTCTATTGACACAGTGACTTAACTACTCAACACATACTACATCCATTTACTTGTAATAAAAATTTAGATTTAGGTAATAGCTAACTCCACAGCTCATTCAGCCTGCACAGCTAATATTATCGTTGTGAATAGACACCCTTGCCGTTAATATTATACACCATTATGTGTTAGTGCTTGTTAACCTTGCTCAATGTACATCTCTCTACGATCAGTAGGTTTATATTTTCTACGCTCACCTTTGTAACCGAGGGGACTAGCATATAATACAGTCTCTATAGGTTTTATGTTAAATACACGAAGCATTGTTTACTTGCAGAATGGTTATATCAATTAAGCAGAGGTTCCCAAAGGGCAAGTACATACCACATGTTCACATGACTAATAATTCATAGCTGGGTAATTAGATATCTTAGCCCATTTACTTTACTGCACTACCAAGATTAATAGGCCCCTCCAAGTCTCCTACTATACTCCTATATTCCTATGGCTCCGCCCTCCACTTTCTCCCTAATATACATAGCGGTGCTTACCCGCTGAATATCCCCCTTCCCCCACTTACTATATAAGTATTCATGCTACTTTTGAAGCTTTTAAAAAAAAAAAACTAGTTCTTTGGACATAAGTTTTCTATTATTTCCTATACTCTAGGTCCATTGGGCCAAAAACAAAGCTCCTCATAGGCCAGCTACGCATGATATACTTTGAAGTTCCTAGCGAGCTAGACTCCTGACCATCAGATAACTATTATTTTTCATATTTTTGGCCGATAGGGCCTGAATCTTTGTTTCTAACAGGTCAGTCACATGTGATATACTAGTGAAAAATCGAGGTTTCATTAGCCTTTCACCAAGCTATTGTAAGATTTCCGAAACTTTTCGGGTAACTATGTTGGTATTTTGTATTTTGTTCCTTTTACAAAATGGTGTATTATGTACTATGTATGTTCTACACAAAAACCTCAATAAAAAATTATTAAAAAAAAAAAAAAAAAAAAAAAAAAAATGCCCTACCCTATTCTAAAATAAAAAGTTAATAGCTCTTTTACCTTACCAGCCCTTAAAAGGGCCTTTTGCGGGGCATGCCCCAAAGAATTCAGCTCTTTTGCATTTAAAAAAAACATACAATACCCCCCCAACATTACAACCCACCACCCACATACCCCTAATCTAACCCAAACCCCCCTTAAAAAAACCTAACACTAAGCCCCTGAAGATCTCCCTACCTTATCTTCACCATGCCGGGTATCACCGATCCGTCCAGAAGAGGGTCCGAAGTCTTCATCCTATCCGGCAAGAAGAGGTCCAGAAGAGGCTCAGAAGTCTTCATCCTATCTGGCAAGAAGAGGACATCCGGACCAGTAGACATGTTCATCCAGGCGGCGTCTTCTATCTTCATCCATCCGGCGCGGAGCGGGACCATCTTGAAGCAGCCGACGCAGATCCATCCTCTTCTTCCGGCGACTCCCGACGAATGAAGGTTTCTTTAAGTGACGTCATCCAAGATGGCGTCCCTCGAATTCCGATTGGCTGATAGGATTCTATCAGCCAATCAGAATTAAGGTAGGAAAAATCTGATTGGCTGATTGAATCAGCCAGTCAGATTCAAGTTCAATCCGATTGGCTGATCCAATCAGCCAATCAGATTGAGCTCGCATTCTATTGGCTGTTCCGATCAGCCAATAGAATGCGAGCTCAATCTGATTGGATCAGCCAATCGGATTGAACTTGAATCTGATTGGCTGATTCAATCAGCCAATCAGATTTTTCCTACCTTAATTCCGATTGGCTGATAGAATCCTATCAGCCAATCGGAATTCAAGGGACGCCATCTTGGATGACGTCACTTAAAGGAACCTTCATTCGTCGGGAGTCGCCGGAAGAAGAGGATGGATCTGCGTCGGCTGCTTCAAGATGGTCCCGCTCCGTGCCGGATGGATGAAGATAGAAGACGCCGCCTGGATGAACATGTCTACCGGTCCGGATGTCCTCTTCTTGCCGGATAGGATGAAGACTTCGGAGCCTCTTCTGGACCTCTTCTTGCCGGATAGGATGAAGACTTTGGACCCTCTTCTGGACCTCTTCTTGCCGGATAAGATGAAGACTTCGGACCCTCTTCTGGACAGATCGGTGATACCCGGCGTGGTGAAGATAAGGTAGGGAGATCTTCAGGGGCTTAGTGTAAGGTTTTTTAAGGGGGGTTTGGGTTAGATTAGGGGTATGTGGGTGGTGGGTTGTAATGTTGGGAGGGGGTATTGTATGTTTTTTTTAAATGTGAAAGAGCTGAATTCTTTGGGGCATGCCCCGCAAAAGGCCATTTTAAGGGCTGGTAAGGTTAAAGAGCTGTTAACTTTTTATTTTAGAATAGGGTAGGGCATTTTTTTATTTTTGGGGGGCTTTGTTATTTTTTTAGGGGGCTTAGAGTAGGTGTAATTAGTTTAAAATTCTTGTAATCTTTTTTTATTTTTTGTAATTTAGTGGGGGGTTTTGTAATTTAGTTTAGTTGATTTAATTGTAGATAATTGTAGGTAGTTTATTTAATTAATTTATTGATAGTGTAGTGTTAGATTTAATTGTAACTTAGGTTAGGATTTATTTTACAGGTAATTTTGTAATTATTTTAACTAGATAGCTATTAAATAGTTATTAACTATTTAATAGCTATTGTACCTGGTTAAAATAAATACAAAGTTGTCTGTAAAATAAATATAAATCCTAAAATAGCTACAATATAATTATTCGTTACATTGTAGCTATATTAGGGTTTATTTTACAGGTAAGTATTTATCTTTAAATAGGATTAATTTATTTAATAAGATTTATTTTATTTCGTTAGATTTAAATTATATTTAACTTAGGGGGGGTGTTAGGGTTAGGGTTAGACTTAGCTTTAGGGGTTAATACATTTATTAGAGTAGCGGCGAGGTCCGGTCGGCAGATTAGGGGTTAATACTTGAAGTTAGGTGTCGGCGATGTTAGGGAGGGCAGATTAGGGTTTAATACTATTTATTATAGGGTTTTTGAGGCGGGAGTGCGGCGGTTTAGGGGTTAATACATTTATTATAGTGGCGGCGAGGTCCGGTCGGCAGATTAGGGGTTAATAAGTGTAGGTAGGTAGCGGCAATGTTGGGGGGGCAGATTAGGGGTTAATAAATATAATATAGGGGTCGGCGATGTTAGGGGCAGCAGATTAGGGGTACATAACTATAATGTAGGTTGCGGCGGTGTACGGAGCGGCAGATTAGGGGTTAATAATAAAATGCAGGGGTCAGCGATAGCGGGGGCAGCAGATTAGGGGTTAATAAGTGTAAGGTTAGGGGTGTTTAGACTCGGGGTACATGTTAGGGTGTTAGGTGCAGACTTAGGAAGTGTTTCCCCATAGGAAACAATGGGGCTGCGTTAGGAGCTGAACGCTGCTAGAAGAGGGAGAGGGCACACCTCAAAAAAGGAGAAACTACAAAAACTAGGAAAGGTGATCTTCAATCTTTCATCACATGTATTAACAGATGATGAGATTAGAATATTAGGAAGAGGCCTCTCTTATTGCCCCCCTAATCCACACAAAGTATTCGATTTATTTGTTGATCTCAATAAATACACAAGGAAGCTATCCTTACAAAGATATTTTGCCATCAAAAACCTTAAAAGAAAAGATATTTCAGGTATCCCTATCCTTACTGATACTATGGCTAGCCAAAGACACAATCCTACTATATATGTAGAACCGGAGATTATTATTGAGGAATTATTTGAGGGCTATGTACATACATCTTTAACATTACCCTCTAGTTTCAATCCCCCGAAAAATGATGTCACTTATATTGACCTATATCAACAACTGGTTATGGAAGATCTAGATAAACTACCCCGCTACCCTAGTGGGCACAGAAGAATGTGGCCCAATGAAGAAAAAGCACTCAAATCCTTAGCCAATAATACTACAATAGTCATTAGACAAGCGGACAAGGGGGGAGGTATTGTCCTACAGGATTATAATGATTATATTGGGGAAGCTAAACATATAGTACTCAATAATGAGTACTACAGGAAGTTAGATATGGATCCCACACAAACATTCATGAAAAAATTACAGCTGATTTTGGAATTTGGTAGTAAGGAGGGAATTTTGAATAAACAAGAGAAAGCATACCTCACTCCCATACATCCATCAATTCCCTATTACTACCATCTTCCCAAAATTCATAAGAATGCTACAAAGCCACCTGGGAGACTCATTATTGCGGGTATGAATGGATTAACAGATAAGCTTTCCCAATACATTGATAGTTTTCTACAAAAATATGTACAGAATTTACCCTCTTTTATTCGAGACACAACAGATCTACTGTATAAATTAAAAGAGATAAAAATGGGAAGAGATATGATTTGGGTATCTGCTGACGTTAGTGCCCTATATTCTAATATAGCTCATGAATTGGGTCTCCTTACTGTTAGACATTATTTGGAGGAGGATATATATATGCCCCCGTTACAGAAAGAATACATTTTAAGATTAATAGAGTTTATTTTAAAACACAACTATTTTAAATTTTTAGATAAATTTTACCTACAAGTCAAAGGTACGGCCATGGGCACCAGGTTTGCCCCCAGCTTCGCAAATCTATTCATGGGATTTTTTGAGAACAAATATATTTATAATTCGAGCTGGAGGGACAACCTGGTGTTCTATGGCCGTTACATTGACGATTTGTTGTTCATATTTAAAGGGACACAAGAGGAGGCTACGAATTTCTGTTCCTTCCTTAATGACAACTCAATGGGGATCCAATTCACCCATAATATACAAATTAAATCTATAGAATTTTTAGATCTAATTTTAACCAGTGATCATGAGTTTAACATCTGTACTTCAACATATTTCAAAATAGTTGATTGCAATAATTTTCTACATTACACAAGCAATCATCACAGACAGTGGAAAAATTGCATACCTTACAGTCAATTTTGCAGAATAAAAAGAAACTGTAGCACAGATGCTAAATTTCATGAACAATCTGAAATATTGATAGAAAGGTTTAAAGAAAAGGGATACCCTCTTGAAATAATTTTAGAGAGTTATAATAAGGCGAATAAAATTGATAGGTCCAATTTACTTACTAACAAAAAGAAGTCAGATATATTGGGAAATAAAAAGGCCAACAGGAAGACAGATCAACCATGCTTTGTAACCCAATTTAATTCTAATCATAAATCCATTAAAAAAGTACTCCACAAACATTGGCCGATCTTATTAAAAGATCCAATTTTAAAGAAAAGTTTAAGTCATTCACCAAACATAGTTTTCAGAAGGGCACCCACGGTAAAACAGACTTTAGCCCCTAGTAAAGTGGTAATTTCAAAGAAAGCTATTGCTAATACCGTTTTTAAAAATAACAAAGGACAGACAGGTACCTTTAGATGTGGTAAAACTAGATGTTTCATGTGCAAACATATAACACATGGGACTAGAAGCATCAAGGCCAATAGTACTGGGGAAATATTTCAGATAGGTGAACATTTGAATTGTAGCTCCACTTTCGTGATCTATGTGTTGACCTGCAAATGTGGGATACAGTATTTGGGACGCACGACACGAAATATACGCACTAGGTGGAGTGAGCATCTTCGTAATATTAAGAATTCATCAGATAAACACAGTGTACCCAGACATCACTTGTCAGAACATAAAGGAGATATATGCACATTCAAGATTACACCGATAGAAAGTATTCCAGATTCTAACAAATATAATAGATTTACTAAATTACGACAACGTGAAACTTTTTGGATATATAAGTTTGGAACACTATTCCCTAATGGGCTCAACGAAGTTATCGACTCTGCAGCCTTCTAAATATATACATTGGCACAACTTCACAGAGGCATACTCCTCATAAGAAGGAAATAGGGCCATAGATAGATGACTGGACCATAACATCCCCCTTAATATATCAGATAGGGGAAGGACCCTTTAGAGCACACAGTTGATAGATTTTAATTTAATCATCAATCCTTATTCCATGATCACTATAATATAACATCCTATACAGGTTTCGAGTAGTATAGTCTATTATTATCTTGATATAACATCCATTATATGTACCTAGTATCACCTAGATATAGCATCTTAGGACCCATATATCACACATTTAATTTTAGTTCCATATAAGTATCGTTCGTTATTTATATTACACGATTATAGTTGTATCAACACTTCACATATCTTTAGATTCACACTCCATGATCTACATGTATTCATGATTCTCACTAATTTACATAGCACTTGATTTTATATATAAATAAATTACCTATACACAGTTATTCTATATATATATGTATTATGTATGTATAACAATAGTTGTCCACATGAACACACTTTAGTATAGTATAGGCCTTCATCAAGAAGCATTTGGATGTATACTGATCCAATATATATTCCCCTTTTTATTTTAACATTTATATTAACATTATTTATAGTGCACATCACTTTAATTATAATTCTAGTCATTTTTGAAATTGGGTTAATGTATATTATTTATATACCCTTATAGTTAGGGTCACAAATTTGTAATTAGGAATTTAGGGATATTTGTTATTATTCATTCACTATATCATTTATTATTTAATTCACAATTATTATTATCACATCCTTATGGACGTATAGGAATTTGTATTAACAAAACATAATAGGAATAAAAAATTGGCAAAAACTGCCTGATATATACCACATTATTCTGGGTACGCTAACATAATGCTTCATATGAATATAATAAATAGGGTGATACCTGGGACCTAATTCAATTAAAATTCACGAAGTAATACTACTTTATATGTGTATTTACACATACTACATATATAGGATTCTGTTCCTGGTGGGAGGAATGGCACCTTAGGTATAGGAGCTGTAAAGTTTAATCTCTTTTTTTAAATCCATTTAGTACGTTTTGTGTTTATGGACTTAAGATATTTATATATAATCTAGATATCATATATTTTAAACCCCTTTTAAAATGAGTGAGGTATGATGTGTTTATATTTTATATTTTATTATTTATCGATTGTTTTATATATATATGTAACTTACTTTTACTAGTGCATTAGGTGTGGAGAGAGCATGATCAAAATTTCAGTTTCTCTTATTGTGGGATAACAGCCGCTGTGTACTACCATAGAGCGGCATGCAGCTGGGTTTTAGAAAGGTTCTCATTATTGATCTCAGGCACGCTGAGCGCACATCCCCCAACAATTAATTTTAGTGATGGGCGTGATTCACACACACCTAGTGCGGACAGCGTATCATAGAGGTTGATATGAAAACCGGAGTTGGTCATTGGGTGATAAGCTCACACACCTTTTTTAGGGAGGTCGTAATTATGTAGGTTGTATGGTAATCACGGCTATAAAAGCCGGTGGAAGTTCTATGTATAATATGCCTGATGAAACGGCCGTTAGTAGCCGAGAAACGCGTAGCATATTTCCATATGCTCACCTATATGTAGCATTGTATCACATCCGATATTGTTTATATCAATAAATACCTTGATTTTATTCTGGCTTTGCTACTTATTGGGTGAGAAAAGCATTACCATACACCTACGTTGGAGGAACCCTTGGTACCGGAGGGAGCTAGCTGGTTAGCTCTGATAGCCAGCCTGCGTCTACAAGCACATAAGTGTGCTTCGTCAAATTGTGAGTACCCTGTGTAAGAATTGTGGAGTTTGGGTAATCCTGGTCATTACGGATACACACATTTGGGCGCTTCTTATCTTTCAGATTGGGAGCGAGCGAGTGCCAGAGGGAGCAAGCTGGTTAGCTCTGATAACCAGCCCGCCACTACTAGCACATAAGTGTGCTTGGGGATATTGTGAGTAGTCTGTGTATAAGTTTGGTATCTGTTCCTTTGTTGTTTGCTACGGATACACACATTTGTGCGCCTCTCTTGTGCTTGCAGTTTTCTCAGATCCATTACCTTACAGTGGAGGAAGGGAGAGAGCAGCCGGATTATTGATCGCATAAACCAGATCGTCGGATCTTCACTTTACAATTGGGACTCTTATACCAAGACTCTTTGTTATCCACCTCCCACCATTGGGATCAGCATCCATGTTGGGGGTGATTGTACGGTTGCTATCTAATTTTATTTTCATTTTTATATGTTATTTTTATATGTTATATTGGTAATTAGTGATTATTACAGTTATTTATATACTTTAGGCACACAGCGCCCTCTTGTGTATAGCTTAGGTCATACATCCCTCTTTTTTTCACGCTGCTTTTTTGCAGGTGTTAGGTTTTTTTCCAGCTCAAACTGCCCCATTGTTTCCTATGGGGATATCGTGCACGAGCACGTTTTTGAAGCTGGCCGCGTCCGTAAGCAACGCTGGTATTGAGAGTTGAAGTGGCGGTAAATATGCCTGTACGCTCCCATTTTGGAGCCTAACGCAGCCCTTCAGAGAACTCTAAATACCAGCGTTGTTTAAAAGGTGCGGGGGGGGGGAAACACGCGTACGCACCCCTTTGGCCGCAAAACTCTAAATCTAGCCATGTGTGTTTGTGTATTTATATCTATTGTACGTTATATTTATCCTCACTCTATTCTTACACAATATGTGTGTTTGTGTATTTATATCTATTGTACATTATATTTATCCTCACTCTATTCTTACACAATATCTGTGTTTGTGTATTTATATCTATTGTACATTATATTTATCCTCACTCTATTCTTACACAATATGTGTGTTTGTGTATTTATATATATTGTACATTATATTTATCCTCAGTCTATTCTTACACAATATATGTGTTTGTGTATTTATATCTATTGTACATTATATTTATCCTCAATCTATTCTTTTTTTTTTTTTTTTCAAAAAGCTTTATTCAACACTTTAGCATACAGATAAACAACACAAAACATACGGCTAGATTTAGAGTTCTGCGTTAGCCGTCAAAAGCAGCGTTAAGGGGTCCTAACACTGCTTTTGGCCCCCCGCTGGTATTTAGAGTCAGCCAGGAAAGGGTCTAACGCTCACTTTCTTTCCGCGACTCCAGGCTACCGCAGATCCCCTTACGTCAATGCATATCCTATCTTTTCTATGGGATTTGCCTAACGCTGGTATTTGGAGTCTTGGAAGAAGTGAACGGTAGACCCTCTACCGACAAGACTCCAGCCGCAAAAAAAAGTCAGTAGTTAAGAGCTTTATGGGCTAACGCCGGAATATATAGCTCCTAACTACTGTGCTATAAAGTACACTAACACCCATAAACTACCTATGTACCCCTAAACTGAGCCCCCCCACATCGCCAACCCTCTAATACATTTTTTTAACCCCTAATCTGCCGACCGGACACCGCCGCCACCTACATTATCCCTATGAACCCCTAATCTGCTGCCCCTAACATCGCCGACACCTACATTATATTTATTACCCCCTAATCTGCCCCCCCCCCAGCGTCGCTGCTACCTAACTACCTTTATTAACCCCTAATCTGCCGACCGGACCTCGCTGCCACTATAATATAAATATTAACCCCTAAACCGCCGCACTCCCGCCTCGCAAACACTATAATAAATTGTATTAACCCCTAATCTGCCCTCCCTAACATCGCCGCCACCTACCTACAAATATTAACCCCTAATCTCCCGCCGGCAACATCGCCACTACTATAATAAATGTATTAACCCCTAAACCTAAGTCTAACCCTAACCCTAACACCCCCCTAACATAAATATAATTTAAATTAAACGAAATAATATTCCTATAATTAAATAAATTAATCCTATTTAAAACTAAATACTTACCTATCAAATAAACCCTAATATAGCTACAATATAACTAATAGTTACATTGTAGCTATTTTAGGATTTATATTTATTTTACAGGCAACTTTGTATTTATTTTAACTAGGTACAATAGCTATTAAATAGTTATTAACTTTTTAATAGCTACCTAGTTAAAATAATTACAAAATTACCTGTAAAATAAATCCTAACCTAAGTTACAATTAAACCTAACACTACACTATCAATAAATTAATTAAATAAATTACCTACAATTAGCTAAACTAAAATACAATTAAATAAACTAATCTATAATACAAAAAAAAAGCCCCCCAAAATAATAAAATTCCCTACCCTATTCTAAATTACCAAGTAACCAGCTCTTTTACCAGCCCTTAAAAGGGCTTTTTGCGGGGCATTGCCCCAAAGTAATCAGCTCTTTTACCTGCAAAAGAAAATACAACCCCCCAACATTACAACCCACCACCCACATTCCCCTATTCTAACCCACCCAAACCCCCCTTAAAAAAAAACTATCACTAACCCCCTGAAGATCTCCCTACCTTGAGTCATCTTCACTCAGCCGATCCGAAGTCTTCATCCAATCCGGCAGATGTGGTCCTCCATCCGGGCAAAGTCTTGATCCAAGCGGCAAAGAAGAGGTCCTCCATCTGGGCGAAGTCTTGATCCAAGCGGCAAAGAAGAAGTCCTCCATCTGGGCGATGTCTTCTTCCAAGCGGCATCTTCTATCTTCTGTCTTCCGGATCCATCTTCATCCCGCCGACGCGGAACATCCTCCTTCCCCGACGGACTAACGACGAATGAAGGTTCCTTTAAGGGACATCATCCAAGATGGCGTCCCTCGAATTCCAATTTTCTGATAGGATTCTATCAGCCAATCGGAATTAAGGTAGGAAAAATCTGATTGGCTGATTCAATCAGCCAATCAGATTGAGCTCGCATTCTATTGGCTGTTCCGATCAGCCAATAGAATGCGAGCTCAATCTGATTGGCTGATTGAATCAGCCAATCAGATTTTTCCTACCTTAATTCCGATTGGCTAATAGAATCCTATCAGCCAATCGGAATTCAAGGGACGCCATCTTGGATGACGTCCCTTAAAGGAACCTTCATTCGTCGTTAGTCCGTCGGGGAAGGAGGATGTTCCGCGTCGGCGGGATGAAGATGGATCCGGAAGACAGAAGATAGAAGATGCCGCTTGGAAGAAGACATCGCCCGGATGGAGGACTTCTTCTTTGCCGCTTGGATCAAGACTTCGCCCGGATGGAGGACCACATCTGCCGGATTGGATGAAGACTTCGGCTCGGCTGAGTGAAGACGACTCAAGGTAGGGAGATCTTCAGGGGGTTAGTGATCCAATCAGCCAATCAGATTGAGCTCACATTCTATTGGCTGTTCCGATCAGCCAATAGAATGCAAGCTCAATCTGATTGGCTGATTGAATCAGCCAATCAGATTTTCCCTACCTTAATTCCGATTGGCTGATAGCATCCTATCAGCCAATCGGAATTCGAGGGACGCCATTTTGGATGACGTCCCTTAAAGGAACCTTCATTCGTCGTTAGTCCGTCGGGGAAGGAGGATGTTCCACGTCGGCGGGATGAAGATGGATCCGGAAGACAGAAGATAGAAGATGCCGCTTGGAAGAAGACATCGCCCGGATGGAGGACTTCTTCTTTGCCGCTTGGATCAAGACTTTGCCCGGATGGAGGACCTCTTCTTTGCCGCTTGGATCAAGACTTCGCCCGGATGGAGGACCACATCTGCCGGATTGGATGAAGACTTTGGCTCGGCTGAGTGAAGACGACTCAAGGTAGGGAGATCTTCAGGGGGTTAGTGTTTTTTTTAAGGGGGGTTTGGGTGGGTTAGAATAGGGGTATGTGGGTGGTGGGTTTTAATGTTGGGGGGGTTGTATTTTCTTTTACAGGTAAAAGAGCTGATTACTTTGGGGCAATGCCCCGCAAAAAGCCCTTTTAAGGGCTGGTAAAAGAGCTGGTTACTTGGTAATTTTAGAATAGGGTAGGGAATTTTATTATTTTGGGGGACTTTTTTATTTTATTAGGGGGCTTAGATTAGGTGTAATTAGATTAAAATTCTTGTAATATTTTTTTTATTTTTTGTAATTTAGTGGTTTTTTTTATTATAGATTAGTTTATTTAATTGTATTTTAGTTTAGCTAATTGTAGGTAATTTATTTAATTAATTTATTGATAGTGTAGTGTTAGGTTTAATTGTAACTTAGGTTAGGATTTATTTTACAGGTAATTTTGTAATTATTTTAACTAGGTAGATATTAAATAGTTAATAACTATTTAATAACTATTGTACCTAGTTAAAATAAATACAAAGTTGCCTGTAAAATAAATATAAATCCTAAAATAGCTACAATGTGATTATTATTTATATTGTAGCTATATTAGGGTTTATTTTCTAGGTAAGTATTTAGTTTTAAATAGGATTAATTTATTTAATTATAGGAATATTATTTCGTTTAATTTAAATTATATTTATGTTAGGGGGATGTTAGGGTTAGGGTTAGACTTAGGTTTAGGGGTTAATACATTTATTATAGTAGCAGCGACGTTGCGGCTTGCGGGCGGGAGATTAGGGGTTAATAATTGTATGTAGGTGGCGGCGATGTTAGGGAGGGCAGTTTAGGGGTTAATACAATTTATTATAGTGTTTGCGAGGCGGGAGTGCAGCGGTTTAGGGGTTAATACATTTATTATAGTGGCGGCGAGGTCCGGTCGGCAGATTAGGGGTTAATACTTGTAGTTAGGTTGCGGCGACATTGGGGGGGCAGATTAGGGGTTAATAAATATAATATAGGTGTCGGCAATGTTAGGGGCAGCAGATTAGGGGTTCATAGGGATAATGTAGGTGGTGGCGGTGTCCGGTCGGAAGATTAGGGGTTAATAATATAATGTAGGTGTCAGCGATAGAGGGGCCGGCAGATTAGGGGTTAATAAGTGTAAGATTAGGGGTGTTTAGACTTGGGGTTCATGTTAGGGTGTTAGGTGCAGACTTAGAGAGTGTTTCCCCATAGGAAACAATGGGGCTGCGCTAGGAGCTGAGCGCTGCTTTTTTGCAGGTGTTAGGTTTTTTTTCGGCCAGCTCAGCCCCATTGTTTCCTATGGGGATATCGTGCACGAGCACGTTTTTCCAGCTTACCGCTACCGTAAGCAACGCTGGTATTGAGGGTTGAAGTGGAGCTAAATTATGCTCAACGCTCCCTTTTCTGAGCCTAACGCAGCCACTCAGATAACTCTAAATACCAGCGTTGGCTTAAGGGTGCGCTGGAAAAAAAAAGCAGCGTTAGCTACGCGGGTCTTTACCGACAAAACTCTAAATCTAGCCGATAGTAATCTGTCAAATTTAACTCAAGTTTCCGCCAAGTATTTTTCTTTATCTTTAGATTATAAAAGTTCTTGTAGGTTTCCATAGCTTCTGTTGCCGTTGTCTGGTAACTTCTACTTAACAGAAATAATTCATATTTACTAACAGTTTAAAGTGTATATGTAAAGCCCAAAATTAAATAACTCTAGATCTTTCTGTTCATTGGATAGAATTTTTTTTTTAACTCGTCTAATATAATATAGTATAGTATCATATAGTATCTTCAACAGTACAGAATCCCAATTAATTTTCTTCATATTTCATTCCCCTCTTAACCCCGTACCATAAATGTTTTCCTATAAATTTATTTGTAAAATATTCACTATATTATAGTATAGATCCATCTGATGCATTAATTGATAATGTAGCTTTTCCATTGATACTGAATATTGTATTTGTGACTTCCATTCTATTATTGTCGGAGCTCTTTTCTGCTTCCAAAGTCTTGGTATAATCTGTTTGGCACTATTCAGGAGAATATACAATGCTCTATCATGTAATGTTGATAATTTTTGTTATTGGTTTATATAATAAAACAGTTATCGGTTCTAAAGCCAGTTGTATTTTTAATAATCTGTTTATCTCTATTATTATTAGCGACCAGTAATTAAAAATTATTGGACATAGCCACCATATATGTAACAATGTACCTATCTCTCCACATTCTCTCCAGCATTGGTCCGAGGAGTTAGGGAATATTGCTTTAATCCTATTAGGGGTTAGATACCATCTCATCAAAAATTTGTAATTTGTTTCTTGTATACTAGATATAGAAGCTTTAACATGACGTTGAAAAATTGTATTCCATTCTTTCCTTGTGGTGGGTATTAAAAATTCTCGTGACCATGCCTTAGTATAAGATGGTAACTCTAAAGTTGTGGATATCATTATTATTTTATATATAAGTGGTAATATACCTTTTGTAGGTATTTTCCCTGAACATAATACTTCAAAAGGAAGCCTTTGTCTAGTTAAGTCTCGTTTCCTCGAATATGTATTAAAAATTATTTAAGCTGAAAATACCTAAACCAAGAATTAAATATCGTCACCCCAGTATTAATTAGTTCTACTTTTGACTTTAGAATGTTTCCATTCATAAAAGTATAGAATGGTAATGAATCCTCCAATGTTAATATATTAATTTCTCCTGTATATTTACTAAATGGTAAAGATTCATCTAGTATAATCGATGTAAGCGGAGATGGTATTGTTGAAATTGGATTTTTTAATTTTAGAACGATTTCCCATGATCGTATCAACTCCTTAAAATTGTATACTCTTGCATGTTTTTAGGCCATGTTTTTATTGGTAACCAGCAGTTGCTCCCTAATTGTCTAACTTGTATTAAATTATGCTCTAATTGTACCCATTCTTTCTGTTTTAAATTCTTACTCCAATCAACTATTCTCTGTAGTATTGCTGCTCTTCTATATTTTAAAGGGACAGTCTAGTCAAAATTAAACTTTCATGATTCAGATAGGGCATGCAATTTTAAACAACTTTCCAATTTACTTTTATCATCAAATTTGCTTTGTTCCCTTGGTGGTATTTTTGATAAGCTAAACCTAGCTAAGCCCAAACTGATTTCTAAACAGTTGAAAACCGCCTCCTAGCTCAGAGCATTTTGAAAGTTTTTCACAGTTAGACTGTGCTAGTTCACATGTGTCATATAGATAAACATTGTGCTCACTCCCGTGAAGTTATTTAGGAGTCTTCACTGATTGACTACACTGCATGTCTGTCAAAGGCACTTAGATAAGGAGGCTGTCTGCAAAGGCTTAGATACAAGGTAATTACAGAGGTAAAAATCATATTAATATAACTGTTGGTTATGCAAAAACAGGGAATGGGTAATAAAGGGATTATCTATCTTTTTAAATAAGAAACATTTTGGTGTAGACTGTCCCTTTAATAAACAAGGTACCCCCAGCCCCCTTTATCCTTTGGTAGGTAAAGAGTTATTTTAGATACTCTTAGGGTGTTTCTGTGCCATATATATTTATTTAGTAGAGATTGCAACTTATTAATATAATTGGTAGATAAAGGAATTGGTAAATGGTAATGTCTGGAATAAGTATAGTATTCTTGGTAGGATAGTCATTTTTACTGCTTGAATTCTCCCTAACCAGGAGAGCGGTCTCTTTTTCCATCTGTTTATTTCTATCTGGGTTTCCAAAAACTATTTTTCATAGTTAAGTTTAACTAGATCATTTTGATTATTCGCTATAGTGATTCCCAAATACTTTATGGTATTAGTAATTATTTTTAAATTTGTATTTTGGGTGATTAATTGAAGATTTACTTTATCTAGTCCACAACTCAAAAGTTCTGACTTCGAATGATTTATAGAGAAGTTAGAATATTTACCATAAACTTTAAGTGTGGTTAAAACTGCAGGGATAGATTTAAAGGGACAGTCTACACCAGAATTTTTATTGTTTTAAAAGATAGATAATCCCTTTATTACCCATTCCCCAGTTTTGCATAACCAACACAGTTATAATAATATACTTTTAACCTCTGTGATTATCTTGTATCTAAGCCTCTGCAAACTGCCCCTTTTTTCAGTTCTTTTGACAGACTTGAAGTCTAGCCAACCAGTGCCTGCTCCCAGATTACTTCACGTGCACGAGCACAGTGTTATCTATATGAAATATGTGAACTAACACCCTCTAGTGGTGAAAAACTGTTAAAATGCAATCTGAAAGAGGTGGGCTTCAAGGTCTAAGAAATTAGCATATGAACCTCCTAGGTTAAGCTTTCAACTAAGAATACCAAGAGAACAAAGCAAAATTGGAGATAAAAGTAAATTGGAAAATTGTCTAAAATTACATGATCTATCTGAATCATGAAAGTTTATTTTGGCCTAGACTGTCCCTTTAACTGGATCAGATAATGTAAAAAGGACATCATCTGCATATAGTGAGATTTTGAAATTAATATCTCCTATTTTAATGCCATATATTTTATATGGGTGATAAAGGGCACCCCTGTCGTGTGCCATTACTTATATTAAATGGTACTGATAGTGAGTTGTTAAATTTAACAGTTGCATAAGGGGCATTATATAAGGAGAAAATTTGTTCTATGAATGTTTTACTAAAACCAAATTGATGTAAAGTAAGACGCAAAAATTGCCAGTTTAGCCGATCGAAGGCTTTTTTAGCATCCATCGCTAAGATAACAGTTGGGATACCTTCTTTATTCACATATTCTAAAATCTGTATAACTTTATTAGTATTATCCCTTGCTTCCCTCCCTGGGATAAAACCCACTTGATTAAGATGGATAAGATGAGGTAATACATTATTTATTCTAGTAGCTAAAATTTTCCCATATATATCTAAGTTTAATAGGGAAATTGGTCTGTAGTCACTTGGGGAATCCAATGATTTCCCCTGTTTTGGAATGATAGCTATTCTAGCTTCTAACATATTCGATGGAAAAGGTTTACCTGTATCTATTTGTTGAAAAACCGTAAGTAAATGAGGAATAAGTATTTTCTGAAAAGTTTTGTAGTATTTTGCCGTTAAACCATCTGGACCAGAACTTTTCCCCATTTTTAAGCTTTGAAGCCATTTATTGTGTTTTGTTATGCTTTATTTTAGGGTATAAGTGGTATAACCAGTTAATTACTATGATGGTTAGAAATATGTTGAATTGTAAGATTTATGTTTATAACAAGATATTCGTCAATATTAGTTATGTATCAAATTTTTAATGGTATGTTTGGGTGTCTTCAGCAGTACAGAATCTACAAACCCAATTTCTATATAGATTATGGCAAATACTAATAAACAGCAATCTTAATTACACAGAATGTAAAAGGTTTTAATATACCGCAAAAAAGTAAACAGGCATTTCTAGACTTTAAACTTAAAGGGGCAGATATCTTAATGCTTCAAGAGACACACTTTAGACCAAATAGAGAGCCAAAATATTTTGAATCTAATTTTGATTGTCATTACCATAGTTTGTTTAATTCCAGGCAAAGAGGAGTTAGTATTATAATTAGGAAAGGGATACCATTTTTAATACATAAAGTAGACAAAGATTCAGGGCTCGATCCGATAAAAATTGTTGCCCGCAAAAGCTGGCGACGCCAATATTTGCGCTGGTTTGGTATCACATATACGGCGTAACCTAGAAGTTATGCGCGTATATTTCTGCCGTCGCCCGTAGTTTTTTGGGCCATAGGCAGGTATACCAAACCCGCGCAGTTTGGTATCCAATATACAGCGTAAGGACTTACGTGGCAAAAATGGAGAAATCTTATTCCATTTTCACCTCGCCACAAAAAGCAGCCGTAAGAAGCCTTACGCTGACTATTGGAGCCCCGTAACTCCCTAAACTAGCTGCTAAATAAACCTAACACCTAACGCATGCGCAATGTCTATCTACCTGTCAACCGCGATCTGCTAAATAAAACCTAACACCTTACGCATGCGCAATGTCTATCTACCTGTCAACCGCGATCCCCCGCCGCAATCCCTAATAAAGTATTTAACCCCTAAACCGCCGCCATCTACATAAACTAACCCCCTACTGTGAGCCCCTAAAACCGCCACCATCTAACTGATCTATCCCCTACTGTGAGCCCCTAAAACCGCCACCATCTAACTGATCTATCCCCTAATGTGAGCCCCTAAAACCGCCACCATCTAACTGATCTATACCCTAATGTGAGCCCTTACACCGCCACCATCTAACTGATCTATCCCCTAATGTGAACCCCTAAAACCGCCGCCATCTACCTGATCTATCCCCTAATCTGACCCCTTACACCGCCGCCAGCTATATTAATATTATTAACCCCTAATCTAATATCCATAAAGTAATAAACTCTATTACCAGCCCTTAAAAGGGCCTTTTGCGGGGCTTTGCCCCAAAGTTAACAGCTCTTTTGCCTTATAACCTGCCCTCCCTACACCGCCGCCACCTATATTAATGGTATTAACCCCTAATGTAAGCCCCTTACACCGCCACCATCTATATTAAAATTATTAACCCCTAATTTAATCTACCTACCCCGCCGCCAGCTATATTATCTATATTAACCCTAAGTATATTATAGTTAATATAGTTATTACATTATATATATTAACTATATTAACCCTAATTATATTAGGGTTAATATAGTTAATATAGTTACTATAGTATTTATATTAACTATATTAACTCTATCTAACCCTAACACCCCTAACTAAATTCTTATTAAATACATCTAATTTATATTATAAACTAAAATATTCCTATTTAAATCTAAATACTTACCTATAAAATAAACCCTAAGATAGCTACAATATAATTAATAATTACATTGTAGCTATGTTAGGGTTTATATTTATTTTACAGGTAAATTGTTAATTATTTTAACTAGGTATAATAGCTATTAAATAGTTATTAACTATTTAATAGCTACCTAGTTAAAATAATTACCAAATTACCTGTAAAATAAATCCTAACCTAAGTTACAAATACACCTACACTATCAATAAATTAAATAAACTACAAATATCTATCTAAAAATACAATTAAATAAACTAAACTAAATTACAAAAAAAACCAAACACTAAATTACAAAAAATAAAAAAAAGATTACAAGATTTTTAAGCTAATTACACCTGTTCTAAGCCCCCTAATAAAATAATAAAGCCCCCCAAAATAAAAAAAAATCCCTACCCTATTCTAAATTAAAAAAAGTTCAAAGCTCTTTTACCTTACTAGCCCTTAAAAGGGCCTTTTGTGGGGGCATGCCCCAAAGAAAACTGCTCTTTTGCCTGAAGAAAAAAACACAATACCACCCCCCAACATTACAACCCACCACCCACATACCCTAATCTAACCCAAACCCCCCTTAAATAAACCTAACACTACCCCCCTGAAGATCTCCCTACCTTGTCTTCACCACACCGGGCCGAACTCCTCATCCGATCCAGGCGATATCTTTATCCAAGCGGCAGCAAAATCTTCTTCCATCCGGCAGCATCTTCCATCAAACGGCATCTTCAATCTTCATTCGTCGCTCCTCCGACGTGGAGCATCCATCCCGGCCGACGACTGAACGACGAATGAGGTACCTTTAAATGACGTCATCCAAGATGGCGTCCGTCGAATTCCGATTGGCTGATAGGATTCTATCAGCCAATCGGAATTAAGGTAGAAAAATCTGATTGGCTGATTGAATCAGCCAATCAGATTCAAGTTCAATCCGATTGGCTGAACCAATCAGCAAATCAGATTGAACTTGAATCTGATTGGCTGATTCAATCAGCCAATCAGATTTTTCTACCTTAATTCCGATTGGCTGATAGAATCCTATCAGCCAATCGGAATTCGACGGACGCCATCTTGGATGACGTCATTTAAAGGTACCTCATTCGTCGTTCAGTCGTCGGCCGGGATGGATGCTCCGCGTCGGAGGAGCGACGAATGAAGATTGAAGATGCCGTTTGATGGAAGATGCTGCCGGATGGAAGAAGATTTTGCTGCCGCTTGGATAAAGACATCGCCCGGATCGGATGAGGAGTTCGGCCCGGTGTGGTGAAGACAAGGTAGGGAGATCTTCAGGGGGGTAGTGTTAGGTTTATTTAAGGGGGGTTTGGGTTAGATTAGGGTATGTGGGTGGTGGGTTGTAATGTTGGGGGGGGTGGTATTGTGTTTTTTTCTTCAGGCAAAAGAGCAGTTTTCTTTGGGGCATGCCCCCACAAAAGGCCCTTTTAAGGGCTGGTAAGGTAAAAGAGCTTTGAACTTTTTTTAATTTAGAATAGGGTAGGGAATTTTTTTTATTTTGGGGGGCTTTATTATTTTATTAGGGGGCTTAGAATAGGTGTAATTAGCTTTAAAATCTTGTAATCTTTTTTTTTATTTTTTGTAATTTAGTGTTTTGTTTTTTTTTGTAATTTAGTTTAGTTTATTTAATTGTATTTTTAGATAGATATTTGTAGTTTATTTAATTTATTGATAGTGTAGGTGTATTTGTAACTTAGGTTAGGATTTATTTTACAGGTAATTGGGTAATTATTTTAACTAGGTAGCTATTAAATAGTTAATAACTATTTAATAGCTATTATACCTAGTTAAAATAATTAACAATTTACCTGTAAAATAAATATAAACCCTAACATAGCTACAATGTAATTATTAATTATATTGTAGCTATCTTAGGGTTTATTTTATAGGTAAGTATTTAGATTTAAATAGGAATATTTTAATTAATAATATTAATATTAGCTTTATTTTAATAAGAGTTTAGTTAGGGATGTTAGAGTTAGATAGGGTTATTATACTTAATATATATTTCTCTTGTTAAGTGTAGTCAGTCCACGGGTCATCCATTACTTATGGGATTATATCTCTTCCCCAACAGGAAGTTGCAAGAGGATCACCCAAGCAGAGCTGCTATATAGCTCCTCCCCTCACATGTCATATCCAGTCATTCTCTTGCAACCTAACTAAAGATAGGTCGTTGTGAGAGGTCTGTGATGTTTTTAAACTTAGTTTATTTCTTCAATCAAAAGTTTGTTATTTTAAATGGCACCGGAGTGTGCTGTTTGTTCTCAGGCAGCATTAGAAGAAGAATCTGCCGCGTTTTCTATGATCTTAGCAGACGTAACTAAGATCCACTGGCTGTTCTCACACATTCTGAGGGGTGAGGTAACTTCAGAAAGAGGGGAATAGCATGCAGGGCCCCCCTGCAAACGAGGTATGTGCAGTAAATTATTTTTCTGAGGAATGGAATTGACTGAGAAAATACTGCTAATACCAATGTAATGTAAGTTCAGCCTTAAATGCAGTGGTAGCGACTGGTATTAGGCTGATGAGTGTGTGTACACTGAAGTATTTTTCTAGGGAATGGAATTTCACTCAGAAAATACTGTTAATACTGAAGTAATGTATGAGCCTTCACTGCAGTAAATGCGACTGGTAGCAGGCTTATTAATAACACTTCATAGCTTTTAAAATATATGTTCAAAACGTTTACTAGCATGTTAATCGTTTTTTGTGAGGTACTTGGTGATAAAACTTATTGGGGCATGATTTTTACCACATGGCTATTTTTGTTTTTCTGCATAGAAACAGTTTACTGAGCTTCCCCACTGTTGTAATATGAGTGGGAGGGGCCTATTTTAGCGCTTTTTTGCGCAGTAAAATTTCAGTCACAATCTTCCTACTTCATCCTCCATGATCCAGGACGTCTCTAGAGAGCTCAGGGGTCTTCAAAATTCGTTTTGAGGGAGTTAATCAGTCACAGCAGACCTGTGACAGTGTGTTTGACTGTGATAAAAACGTTAATTATATAATTGTTATCCGTTTTTGGGTATTAAGGGGTTAATCATCCGTTTGCAAGTGGGTGCAATGCTCTGCTAACTTAATACATTTACTGTGAAAATTTGGTTGCTATAACTAATTTGGTTCATTGTTATTTCAACTGTGACAGCTTTTTGTGCTTCTTAAAGGCGCAGTAGCGTTTTTTATATTGCTTGTAAATTTATTTGAAAGTTTTTTCCAAGCTTGCTAGTCTCATTGCTAGTCTGTTTAAACATGTCTGACTCAGATGAATCTCTTTGTTCACTATGTTTAAAGGCCAATGTGGAGCCCAATAGAAATTTGTGTACCAATTGTATTGATGTCACTTTAAATAAAAGTCAATCTTTACATGTAAAGAAATTATCACCAGACAACGAGGGGGAAGTTATGCCGACTAACTCTCCTCACGTGTCAGTACCTTCGCCTCCCGCTCAGGAGGTGCGTGATATTGTGGCGCCAACAGGGAGGCCCATACAAATCACTTTGCAAGACATGGCTACTGTTATGACAGAAGTATTATCTAAATTGCCAGAATTAAGAGGCAAGCGCGATTGCTCTGGGTTAAGGACAGAGCGCGCTGATGATGGGAGTGCCATGTCCGATACTGCGTCACAATTTGCAGGACATGAGGACGGAGAGCTTCATTCTGTGGGTGACGGGTCTGATCCAGGAAGACTGGATTCAGAGATTTCTAATTTTAAATTTAAGCTTGAGAACCTCCGCGTATTGCTAGGGGAGGTATTAGCGGCTCTGAATGATTGTAACACGGTTGCAATTCCAGAGAAATTATGTAGGCTGGATAAATTCTATGCGGTACCGGTGTGTACTGACGTTTTTCCTATACCTAAGAGGCTTACAGAAATTATTAGCAAGGAGTGGGATAGACCTGGTGTGCCCTTTTCCCCCCCTCCTATATTTAGGAAAATGTTTCCAATAGACGCCACCACACGGGACTTATGGCAGATGGTCCCTAAGGTGGAGGGAGCAGTTTCTACTTTGGCTAAGCGTACCACTATCCCGGTGGAGGATAGTTGTGCCTTTTCAGATCCAATGGATAAAAAATTAGAAGGTTACCTTAAGAAAATGTTTGTTCAACAAGGTTTTATCTTACAGCCCCTTGCATGCATTGCGCCTGTCACTGCTGCGGCGGCATTCTGGTTTGAGCCTCTGGAAGAGGCCATTCGCACAGCTCCATTGGATGAAATTATGAACAAGCTTAAAGCACTTAAGCTAGCTAACTCATTTGTTTCTGATGCCGTCGTACATTTAACCAAACTTACGGCTAAGAACTCCGGATTCGCCATCCAAGCGCGCAGAGCGCTGTGGCTTAAATCCTGGTCAGCTGATGTGACTTCTAAATCTAAATTGCTTAATATTCCTTTCAAAGGGCAGACCTTATTCGGGCCCGGCTTGAAAGAAATTATCGCTGACATTACGGGAGGTAAGGGCCATGCTCTGCCTCAGGACAGGGCCAAATCAAAGGCCAAACAGTCTAATTTTCGTGCCTTTCGTAACCTCAAGGCAGGAGCAGCATCAACTTCCTCCGCTCCAAAACAGGAAGGAGCTGTTGCTCGTTACAGACAGGGCTGGAAAGCTAACCAGTCCTGGAACAAGGGCAAGCAGGCCAGAAAACCTGCTGCTGCCCCTAAGACAGCATGAAGAGAGGCCCCCTATCCGGAAATGGATCTAGTGGGGGGCAGACTTTCTCTCTTTGCCCAGGCTTGGGCAAGAGATGTCCAGGATCCCTGGGCGTTGGAGATCATATCTCAGGGATATCTTCTGGACTTCAAAGCTTCTCCTCCACAAGGGAGATTTCATCTTTCAAGGTTATCAGCAAACCAAATAAAGAAAGAGGCGTTTCTACGCTGTGTACAAGACCTCTTACTAATGGGGGTGATCCACCCAGTTCCGCGGACGGAACACGGGCCAGGATTCTATTCAAATCTATTTGTGGTTCCCAAGAAAGAGGGAACCTTCAGACCAATCTTGGACTTAAAGATCCTAAACAAATTCCTAAGAGTTCCATCATTCAAAATGGAAACTATTCGAACCATCCTACCCATGATCCAAGATGGTCAGTACATGACCACAGTGGACTTAAAGGATGCCTACCATCACATACCGATTCACAAGGATCATTACCGGTACTTAAGATTTGCCTTCCTAGACAGGCATTACCAGTTTGTAGCTCTTCCCTTCGGGTTAGCTACGGCCCCAAGAATCTTTACAAAGGTTCTGGGCTCACTTCTGGCGGTACTAAGACCGCGAGGCATAGCGGTGGCTCCGTACCTAGACGACATTCTGATACAAGCGTCAAGTTTTCAAACTGCCAAGTCTCATACAGAGATAGTTCTGGCATTTCTGAGGTCGCATGGGTGGAAGGTGAACGTGGAAAAGAGTTCTCTATTACCACTTACAAGGGTTCCCTTCCTAGGGACTCTTATAGATTCTGTAGAGATGAGAATTTACCTGACGGAGGCCAGGTTATCAAAACTTCTAAATGCTTGCCGTGCCCTTCATTCCATTCCACACCCGTCAGTAGCTCAGTGCATGGAGGTAATCGGCTTAATGGTAGCAGCAATGGACATAGTACCATTTGCGCGCCTGCATCTCAGACCGCTGCAATTGTGCATGCTAAGTCAGTGGAATGGGGATTACTCAGATTTGTCCCCTCTGCTAAATCTGGATCAAGAGACCAGAGATTCTCTTCTATGGTGGCTTTCTCGGCCCCATCTGTCCAAAGGGATGACCTTTCGCAGGCCAGATTGGACGATTGTAACAACAGACGCCAGCCTTCTAGGTTGGGGCGCAGTCTGGAATTCCCTGAAGGCTCAGGGATCATGGACTCAGGAGGAGAAACTCCTCCCAATAAATATTCTGGAGTTAAGAGCAATATTCAATGCTCTTCTAGCTTGGCCTCAGTTAGCAACTCTGAGGTTCATCAGATTTCAGTCGGACAACATCACGACTGTGGCTTACATCAACCATCAAGGGGGAACCAGGAGTTCCCTAGCAATGTTGGAAGTCTCAAAGATAATTCGCTGGGCAGAGTCTCACTCTTGCCACCTGTCAGCGATCTACATCCCAGGCGTGGAGAACTGGGAGGCGGATTTTCTAAGTCGCCAGACTTTTCATCCGGGGGAGTGGGAACTTCATCCGGAGGTCTTCGCTCAACTGATTCATCGTTGGGGCAAACCAGATCTGGATCTCATGGCGTCTCGCCAGAACGCCAAGCTTCCTTGTTACGGATCCAGGTCCAGGGACCCGGGAGCGGTGCTGATAGATGCTCTGACAGCACATTGGGTCTTCAACATGGCTTATGTGTTTCCACCATTTCCGATGCTTCCTCGATTGATTGCCAAGATCAAACAGGAGAGAGCATCTGTGATTCTGATAGCGCCTGCGTGGCCACGCAGGACCTGGTATGCAGACCTAGTGGACATGTTGTCCTGTCCACCATAGTCTCTGCCTCTGAGGCAGGACCTTCTGATTCAGGGTCCTTTCAACCATCCAAATCTAATTTCTCTGAGGCTGACTGCATGGAGATTGAACGCTTGATTTTATCAAAGCGTGGCTTCTCGGAGTCGGTTATTGATACCTTAATACAGGCTAGGAAACCTGTTACCAGAAGTATTTACCATAAGATATGGCGTAAATATTTACATTGGTGAGAATCCAAGAGTTACTCATGGAGTAAGGTTAGGATTCCTAGGATATTGTCTTTTCTACAAGAGGGTTTAGAAAAGGGCTTATCTGCTAGTTCGTTAAAGGGACAGATTTCTGCTCCGTCTATTCTTCTGCACAAACGTCTGGCAGAAGTTCCAGACGTTCAGGCTTTTTGTCAGGCTTTGGCTAGGATTAAGCCTGTGTTTAAGACTGTTGCTCCGCCGTGGAGCTTAAACTTAGTTCTTAACGTTTTGCAAGGTGTTCCATTTGAACCCCTTCATTCCATTGATATCAAGCTGTTATCTTGGAAAGTTCTGTTTTTGATGGCTATTTCCTCGGCTCGAAGAGTCTCTGAGTTATCTGCCTTACATTGTGATTCTCCTTATCTGATTTTTCATTCAGACAAGGTAGTTCTGCGTACTAAACCTGGGTTCTTACCTAAGGTAGTTTCTAACAGGAATATCAATCAAGAAATTGTTGTTCCATCATTGTGTCCTAACCCTTCTTCAAAGAAGGAACGACTTTTGCATAATCTGGACGTAGTCCGTGCCCTGAAGTTCTATTTGCAGGCAACTAAAGATTTTTGTCAAACTTCTTCCCTGTTTGTCGTTTACTCTGGACAGAGGAGAGGTCAAAAAGCTTCGGCTACCTCTCTCTCTTTTTGGCTTCGTAGCATAATACGTTTAGCCTATGAGACTGCTGGACAGCAGCCTCCTGAAAGGATTACAGCTCATTCTACTAGAGCTGTGGCTTCCACCTGGGCCTTTAAAAATGAGGCCTCTGTTGAACAGATTTGCAAGGCTGCAACTTGGTCTTCACTTCACACTTTTTCAAAATTTTACAAATTTGACACTTTTGCTTCTTCGGAGGCTGTTTTTGGGAGAAAGGTCCTACAGGCAGTGGTTCCTTCCGTTTAAAGTTCCTGCCTTGTCCCTCCCATCATCCATGTACTTTTAGCTTTGGCATTGGTATCCCATAAGTAATGGATGACCCGTGGACTGACTACACTTAACAAGAGAAAACATAATTTATGCTTACCTGATAAATTTATTTCTCTTGTAGTGTAGTCAGTCCACGGCCCGCCCTGTCTTTTACGGCAGTTCTAAATTTTTAATTAAACTCCAGTCACCACTGCACCCTATGGTTTCTCCTTTCTCGTCTTGTTTCGGTCGAATGACTGGATATGACATGTGAGGGGAGGAGCTATATAGCAGCTCTGCTTGGGTGATCCTCTTGCAACTTCCTGTTGGGGAAGAGATATAATCCCATAAGTAATGGATGACCCGTGGAGTGACTACACTACAAGAGAAATAAATTTATCAGGTAAGCATAAATTATGTTATAATATAATAACAATATTAACTATATTAACCCTAATATAATTAGGGTTAATATAGTTAATATATATAATATTATAATTATATTAACTATATTAACCCTAATATAATTAGGGTTAATATAGTTAATATAGCTGGCGGCGGTGTAGGGGGATTAGATTAGGGGTTAATGTATTTAATATAGCTGGCGGCGGTGTAGGGGGATTAGATTAGGGGTTAATGTATTTAATATAGCTGGCGGCGGTGTAGGGGGATTAGATTAGGGGTTAATACATTTATTATAGCTGGCGGCGGTGTAGGGGGATTTAGATTAGATGCAAAAGAGCTGATTACTTTGTGACAAAGCCCCGCCAAAAGTAAAAGAGCAGTTTTCTTTGGGGCATGCCCCGCAAAAAGCCCTTTTAAGGGCTGGCAAAAGAGCTGTTTACTTTGGGGTAATGCCACGCAAAAAGCCCTTTTCAGGGCTATTTGTAGGGTTAGACTTAGGTTTAGTGGTAGGGATAGTTTAGTATTTTAGGGGTTAAATAATTTAATATAGATGGCGGCAGGGTAGGGGGATTAGATTAGGGGTTAATAATTTTAAAATAGATCGCGGCGGGGTAGGGGCTCACTTTAGGGGGTTATAGATTTAATATAGCTGGCGGGGGGTCCGGGAGCGGCGGTTTAGGGGTTAATAACTTTATTAGGTTGCGGCGGGGTTTGGGAGCGGCGGTTTAGGGGTTAATAACTTTTTTTATTGTTAGGCTAGTGAGGGGGGATAGCGGATAGAGGGTTAGACATGTCGGGCTATGTTAGGGAGGCGTGTTAGACAGTGCGGGTGATTTCATACTTTAGTCAGGTTTTGTAGGCGCCGGCAGTTTCTAACGTGGCGCAAGTCACTGGCGACGCCAGAAATTTGTACTTGCGCAGATTTCTGGACATCGCTGGTTTATCCGACTTACGGCACGTTAGCAACTGACGGCGCCGTATATTGGATAGCTCGAGTTGCGAGCTGAAACTGCGGGCGACGCGGGTTCCCTCGCTTGCGCCGCAAACTACGCCGTATATCGGATCGCGCCCAGAGAAGGCAGATATCTGGCAATAAAGGGATTATTATATGGGAGTCTAGTGACAATTATAAACATATATGCACCTAATAATACCAATACTGAATTTTTCAAAAAGGTATTTAACAGAATCCTAGACTTTGCTCAAGGAATGTTAATTTTGGGAGGAGATTTAAATTTCCCATTTGATCCAAAGCTAGATTCTTCTGTGTCGAAATCTACAGTCTCTCAGAAAACACTTAAAACCATATGGTCCATTTTTGCTAACAAACATGTATATGACTCATGGAGATATTTTAACCCTAATAAAAGAGACTACTCTTTTTTTTCACATTCAAGTAAAACATATTCACTCCTTGATTATATTTTTCTTGATCAAAAGAGCCTGCAGTTTATTAGTGGAGCTTATATTAGCCATACTTCGTGGTCAGACCATTCAGCAATGATAATCTCTTTAGAATGGCCGACCAAACCAAACACCCCTTTTCTGTGGAGATTGGATGATTTCCTATTGTCTGACCCAACTATTATACAGAAGTTATCTAAATCACTGCACAAATTCTTTAATATAAATAATTTACCAGATGTGACCCCATCAATACTATGGGAAACACATAAGTGTTATGCTAGAGGAGACCTTATAAAATTGAATGCATATGTAAAAAAAAAGAGAAGGGAAAGATATAACTCTTTAACTATGGATCTATAAAGATTAGATCATTTACATAAACTTAATCCCAAAGATGATAATTTATTAAAACAACTAACAGGTACTAGGCAGCTACTACAAAATCATTTAAATCAACAAGCTTGTCAATCAGCTTTCTATTTAAAAATGAAATTTTTTAATGAAGGTATTAAATCTGGGAAATTATTAGCAAGGGCACTTAAAAAGAAGAGTCTTAAATCCTATGTACATGAATTAAAAACTAAAGATGGGAAAAATGTTAAGACTATAAAGGATATAGGACAAACTTTTATTAACTATTATTCAGAACTATATAATCTACAAGACAAATCCCCCTCTGAAGTTTTTGTCAATGAATGCAAAAAATATATTCATGATACAGATCTACCATCTCTTTCTATAGAAATGAAAAATATGCTGGATTAACCAATAACAATTAAAGAAGTAGCAGACACTATCAAAAAATCCTCACTTTATTCTTACACAATATCTGTGTTTGTGTATTTATATCTATTGTACATTATATATATCCTCACTCTATTCTTACACAATATCTGTGTTTGTGTATTTATATCTATTGTACATTATATGTATACTCACTCTATTCTTACACAATATGTGTGTGTTTGTGTATTTATATCTATTGTACTTTATATTTATCCTCACGCTATTCTTACACAAGGTCTGTGTTTGTGCATTTATATCTATTGTACATTATCTTTATCCTCACTGTATTCTTACACAATGTGTGTGTTTGTGTATTTATATCTATTGTACTTTATATTTATCCTCACTCTATTCTTACATAATATGTGTGTGTATTTATATCTATTGTACATTATATTTATCCTCACTCTATTCTTACACAATATCTGTGTATTTGTGTATTTATATCTATTGTACATTATCATTATCATCACTGTATTCTTACACAATGTGTGTGTTTGTGTATTTATATCTATTGTACTTTATATTTATCCTCACTCTATTCTTACATAATATGTGTATTTGTGTATTTATATCTATTGTACATTATATTTATCCTCACTCTATACTTACACAATATCTGTGTGTTTGTGTATTAATATCTATTGTACATTATCTTTATCCTCACTGTATTTTATACACAATGTGTGTGTTTGTGTATTTATATCTGTTGTACATTATATTTATCCTCACTCTATTCTTACACAATATCTGTGTGTTTGAGTATTTATATCTAGTGTACATTATATTTATCCTCACTCTATTCTTACACAATATTTGTGTTTCTGTATTTATATCTATTGTACATTATATTTATCCTCAGTCTATTCTTACACAATATGTGTGTTTGTGTATTTATAACTATTGTACATTATATTTATCCTCACTCTATTCTTACACAATATGTGTGTTTGTGTATTTATAACTATTGTACATTATATTTATCCTCACTCTATTCTTACACATTGACCTCTATTTATCAAAGCGTCAACTAAAAGCACGCCCAAATTCCGCGTCGTACTTGTCACGAGATTGCATCGCCGTAGTTATCAAAGTCTTAAGATCGCAAGAATTCGAATTTTGTGATGTAACATACGATCCGACGCTCTCAATTCGATGCAGATCGATGCGAATAGAAAACCTCTGCAATTGTCGCTGAATTCTGTGTATTCGCCGTGTTATTCGACACAATTTGAAGCTTTTCCAAAGTTATCAAAAAATGACCACTTATGCTCGCGTCTTATCCGACGCAGCGTACCTAGTTTTCAACCCGCCGCCTTAGAGGTCGCGGATGCTGTAGTAGTCAATGGGAATCGGAAAACAGAAATCTTATGTTCGATGCTGCTAGAGTGAAGCATATCACCTAATAAAACTCAATGGAAAGCATTATTAAATATGTATACTCTTTTATAAATACCATTCCCTTCCTATAATTCAAAGATTGTAAAAAGAAAAGCACATTCACACAAAGGATAGCAAGAGAATGAAAACACTGCACAGCAATTAAATAGATTTTTAAAATGAAAAGCACATTCACACAAAGGATAGCAAGAGAATGAAAACACTGCACAGCAATTAAAAATATTTTTAAATAGAAAAGCACATTCACACAAAGGATAGCAAGAGAATGAAAACACTGCACATCAATTAAAAATATTTTTAAAAAGAAAAGCACATTCACACAAAGGATAGCAAGAGAATGAAAATACTGCACAGCAATTAAATAGATTTTTAAAAAGAAAAGCACATTCACACAAAGGATAGCAAGTGAATGAAAACACTGCACAGCAATTAAATAGATTTTTAAAAAGAAAAGCATATTCACACAAAGGATAGCAAGAGAATGAAAATACTGCACAGCAATTATGCTATCAATTAATTATACACAATACAAATTAGGCTATCAATTAATTATGCACAATACAAATTAGGCTATCAATTAATTATGCACAACACCTGCATATTTACATAGGCATGACATGAACTCTGATTTTATGTTTGTATGGCAGCATCATGGATGCTTAAAAGGTAAGTCACTCATGTTACTTTTATAATAATGTCACGGTTTTCATTCAGTTGCTATGATCCTTTTTTGGAGCTAAAATGCCATTTAAAATATGGCTTTGTCTCATTGTCACTGTTTAACTTTGCGCTTTCAAAATACATTGAAATGATTTGTAAATGGTATTAGGAATCACATCAAGGATATCAAACAATATTTCACATCATAATGTTCGACATTGCATTCTTTTTGTTACTTAGGTTTGCAAATGTTAATATAACACTTTATTTATTTAATATTTAATCTTAAAAACACAGTAATCACTGACCTTTTTAACCTTCACAATGCTGCCATCCAATGTTCCCTCTAATTTTTTTTCCGTGCGTGCAATTATTTTTTTCTGTGTGCGGGCTTGATACCGCTTGTGTGCGGCACTATATATATATATATATATATATATATATATATATAGATGTATGTATGTGGATATATATATATATATGTGGATAATGATTATATATATATATATATATATATATATATATATATACACACACACATATATACACAGTGCTAGACATATATAGATTATTATATATTCTATATTATCAGGGCTGATAGATAGATAGTGTCTATCTCTCTCTATATATAAATATATATATATATATATATATATATATTTATATTTAACATTTTATTACAGATTATATTATTAAATATTTCAAGCTTTTTACACCGGTTTTACTTTAACCACGTCTATAAAAACATCCTAACATAAAATATTCCTGCTTTAAAATATAAACATATATATATATATATATATATATATATATATATATATATATATATATATATACACAGCATAATGAAATAAACCTGGAGACAGTAAATGTTGTTATAAGGTGATTATAACCCTGAGACCTGGGGTGTGAGAATATTTTGTTGGAATATTCACAATTCTTAAAGTCCAAGGCCTAGATTTAGAGTTCGGCGGTAGCCGTGAAAACCAGCGTTAGAGGCTCCTAACGCGGGTTTCTTACGGACTCCGGTATTTAGAGTTTATTTACCGACACTCAAAAATCACCTAACGCTCACATTTCTACCGACACCTCAGAACCAGTAGTAAACATATACCGACAAAATAAACAGCCACGAATCACAAAACAAATATTACACAAACTACACTTACACTCATACAAACACTACACTATTTTTATTTTTATCATTTTATAATTTTTCATCCAAATACAAAGGATCAAAGTTGCGAAATCTCGGGTGTTAGAAAAAAAACTACACAAATCCATTTTCCCATTGACTTACATTGACACACGGGAAAAGACCCTCATATACCTACATCTAACTAATAACATTATCACAAACATACACTCATCGATGCATACAAACAATATACACCACATTACATTCCAAAAAAATTGATTTATTACATAAAGAACACGATTTAGTTACTTTTTCACAAAAGCTCATGACGTCACTCACTTTACGAGGAAAACCAGTCTTAGAAAAAAAAAAAAAAATTTTTTTAGAGCCTCCATTGACTTCTATTGGGAAGACGTGCTCGTGCACGCGAAACCCACATTTCCATAACGCACGCAAATTGCGTAGACAGAAAAACTCCAAATACCAGCGCTAGAAAATACATGATTTCATGCGTTAGACACAGCTCGGATAAATAGATCAACAAATGACTATTTCCCTATGGTGGATTTATGGATTTTACAGTTTGAATATTCACAACACCATTAAATTGTTTCACACCTTTAGATTACATCAACTACAAATCAACATCACTAGTAACACATCATTATTTAAATAAAATTACATTTCAACGGACAAAAAAATTCTTTAAAATATTCTGGATTCACAAACAGTACACAATGGGAAACACCTCTCATTTACCTTTATTATTGCATTTCAGTTATTCAACTCATATGCTTGCAGCAACTGCATATCTACATAGGCTTAACACATGATCACTCATGGATGCACATATATTACTTTTAACATTCACTCATACATGTGCATTCAAATGATGGGGGGAAAACACATTACATTCTCTAGAGGAATCACAAAACACAACATATGGATTTAACTGTAATTTTAACATCATGATTCACTCACAATAAACGATTAGGAATTACGTACAACAAGAACATCATTACACCAGATTACAGATGTCACTTTATGGGAAGGAACAACAATGCCACACCGCTATATAGAAGTCAGCATATGTGGGACACAATCACAATATATACGTACATGTACATAACACGCATCACCCATCACGCAACCACAAAGCACACATTTAGATTTTATTCAGCACACAATAACAATGTAGCACAATACAACAACACAATGAGGATTTCAGAACTACATAGGCAGGTTAATAAGATCATGACGTCATTAGAACATTCAACCATACACATCACAGATTCACCACTGTACCGCCCCTTTAGGAACTTTAACACTCAATACTACAATACAACATATACGTAAACAACACTTTGGAACAGCATTATTAGGGCGATTTGAATGGGACAATTAAGAAATATTGTCAGATCGCAAATCACTTATATATACAATACTACAGATGACAGCCGGAAGTTCTTCAGTATTAGTGCCATTTGAATGGGACGCATACAATATTGACAGCTCGGCAATCACTTATATATACAATACTACAGATGGCAGACGGGAAGTTCTGAATAATTCTTGCGATTTTAAAGGGACGCATACAATATTGACAGCTCGGCAATCACTTATATATACAATACTACAGATGGCAGACGGGAAGTTCTGAATAATTCTTGCGATTTTAAAGGGACGCATACAATATTGACAGCTTGGCAATCACTTATATATACAATACTACAGATGGCAGACGGGAAGTTCTGAATAATTCTTGCGATTTTAAAGGGACGCATACAATATTGACAGCTCGGCAATCACTTATATATACAATACTACAGATGGCAGACGGGAAGTTCTGAATAATTCTTGCGATTTTAAAGGGACGCATACAATATTGACAGCTCGGCAATCACTTATATATACAATACTACAGATGGCAGACGGGAAGTTCTGAATAATTCTTGCGATTTTAAAGGGACGCATACAATATTGACAGCTCGGCAATCACTTATATATACAATACTACAGATGGCAGACGGGAAGTTCTGAATAATTCTTGCGATTTTAAAGGGACGCATACAATATTGACAGCTCGGCAATCACTTATATATACAATACTACAGATGACAGATGTTACTTTATCGTTTACAAACAATATTGCAGCAACATTGATCGATCACATTCGATGCACATTATACACAACTATGCACTTTCATTCATGTTAGCCTGGACGTGTGCTTGTTACTATAACATCGCGTTTAAGAAATATTGATTACGCATATGAACAAACATTACAAACATGCACTGTATGTGTGATATTTGACACTTTCACATTGAGATTCATTGGGGGAAAACAAGATTTCAGCAAACAACAAATAAACGCCCACTGTGAAAGCATTCGCGCCGCTCACATACAAACAAGTGAATACAATTAGCAATCATTACAAACTCACTACCATTGGACTAATTGTACTATAAATCCCCCAAACAACATGGCCAAAGCATCACTTGTGATCCACATCAGATCAAGTGCTTACCTTGTTACGCTGTTTTGAAAGATGGATGACGATGACATGGTAGACGCTGCTGGTGCTGCTATTGGCGAACTAGCTGTTGGTCGAATCAGGCAGCCTCGGCGGCTCAGACTGAGACAAAGGGGTCATCTGGTTCGAGGTCCTCGTGTCTACAGGGTGAGACCCACCTTGGAAAACATGAGCGACTTTGAGGTTTATGATAAGTATCGGCTCGATCGCGAACAGCTCATTGGCCTTTACGAGCTTCTTAAACCTCATTTGGAGCCACGTATACAAATAAGGACTGCTGTTCCCCCCATGAGTAAGATGCTAAGCTGTCTATACGTCCTGGCCTCCGGGAGTTTTCAATCCGGAGAACTGTACATGCATGGCCTGGCTCAAGGTACATTCTCTGGGGTGTTTGATAAATTTCTGGACGCCATGGTACGTATCAGTAAGCAATACATAGGATTCCCACAGAATGATGGTGATTGGAGGCGCCTGAAGCGGGAATTCTTTGATATTGCTCAATTGCCCAATGTCTTGGGAGCCATAGATTGTACCCACATTGCGCTGCGTGCTCCAATTGATGACTTGCCCTTCAGAAATCGCAAACATTTTCATAGCCTCAACGTGCAGTATGTTTGTGACGCACAGATGAGGATTATGCATGTGTATGCGAATTTTGGAGGTGCTTGTCATGATGCCCGCATCCTCTTTCAGTCGTCCCTGTGGAGACAGTTTGAGGAAAGACAAATGCCCCCTGGTTATCTCGTTGGTGAGTATTTGTGCACAACATGTTTAATTAGTTTGACAATTGCCACTGTATTTTAAAAATTTTAGCGTCATGTTCAGCTATAGGATGCAATTTAACCATTTGTTATTTTCCTACGCTAATGTCTAGTTTTCGTTCAATGCAGATATGTAGCATGTCTTAGCTGAAATGGGAAGATATTAGCTCTTGCAATTTAACCATGTCATTGTCTCTTTCCGCTAATGTCTAGTTTTCGTTCAATGCAGATATGTAGCAGGTCTTACCTTAAATGCTCAGAGAATGCAATGTAACCATGTAGTTAGCATTTTACACAAGGTTTGGTTTAGGAGAAATACGCATATGTAGCATGTCTTAGCTGAAATGGGAAGATATTAGCTCTTGCAATTTAACCATGTCATTGTCTCTTTCCGCTAATGTCTAGTTTTCGTTCAATGCAGATATGTAGCAGGTCTTACCTTAAATGCTCAGAGAATGCAATGTAACCATGTAGTTAGCATTTTACACAAGGTTTGGTTTAGGAGAAATACGCATATGTAGCATGTCTTAGCTGAAATGGGAAGATATTAGCTCTTGCAATTTAACCATGTCATTGTCTTTTTCCGCTAATGTCTAGTTTTAGTTCAATGCAGATATGTAGCAGGTCTTACCTTAAATGCTCAGAGAATGCAATGTAACCATGTAGTTAGCATTTTACACAAGGTTTGGTTTAGGAGAAATACGCATATGTAGCATGTCTTAGCTGAAATGGGAAGATATTAGCTCTTGCAATTTAACCATGTCATTGTCTCTTTCCGCTAATGTCTAGTTTTCGTTCAATGCAGATATGTAGCAGGTCTTACCTTAAATGCTCAGAGAATGCAATGTAACCATGTAGTTAGCATTTTACACAAGGTTTGGTTTAGGAGAAATACGCATATGTAGCATGTCTTAGCTGAAATGGGAAGATATTAGCTCTTGCAATTTAACCATGTCATTGTCTCTTTCCGCTAATGTCTAGTTTTCGTTCAATGCAGATATGTAGCAGGTCTTACCTTAAATGCTCAGAGAATGCAATGTAACCATGTAGTTAGCATTTTACACAAGGTTTGGTTTAGGAGAAATACGCATATGTAGCATGTCTTAGATGAAATGGGAAGATACACAAGAATATAGAACTAGATTTTTGTATTTTTATGACAAAAAAATTAATGGATTATCGTGTACCAAAATTTTTTGTGAAATAAAAAAAAAAATATAAGGATTCTGTTTGAATTATGTTCTGTTCATAATTTATAGGGGATTCTGGGTACATGAGCCGGCCTTGGCTCATTACCCCCTTGCGTAGCCCGACTGATGTGTCTGAGGAGCGCTACAATAGGGCTCATAAGAGAACCAGGGCGGTGGTTGAAAGGATGTTCGGGCTCCTGAAGATGAGATTCAGGTGCCTGGACCGTTCTGGAGGAGCACTCCAGTACAACCCAAAGAAGGTGGCTAAGATCGTTGTAGCCTGTAGCGTCCTGCATAATATTGCACAGCGGGCTGGGATGCTGCAGGCCGTCCCGGTGGACAGAGACCTCCTCAGAGATGAGGAGGATGATCCTGTTCTAGAGGGGGAATTCCAGGACGAGGGCCTCGATGTCAGAGCAGACGTCATCAACCGCCACTTTAGACGGTAAAGAATAGAAGTTAGACAGGAGTATTTTCAATAGATGTGAACTCTAGGGAAATGACAAGTAGAGAATTGTGCAAACATGTTAGATTGTTCATCAAATGATAAAAATGTCTTTCATTTATTAATATAGGTGATGCTCTGGGCATTGGGTCCTGTAGCGAGTCTTTGCCACCTGGTTTTTAAAGAGGACATCAGATGGTAAGTATAAATGTATGGACTGTTGCTGGCATGAATTGTACACAAATACATCATATGGCATACATTTTCAAAAATAGTATTTAGTTTACACATTACTTAAAATGTAAATACTCAGAAAGGGATCCTCTAGAATGACTATGGTTCAATGTCACACATTAGAGGTTTGTTCTGCTCAATATGACTCATCTTCACACTTGATAGAAAATAACACAAGTTGCTACACACGCTTAGTAAGCTAGTGACAGAAATTTATTATGAAATGGGGGGTGGGAGAGGGGTACAGAACTGATTCACACACTTGTAGTAATTTTATTTAAATTTCTTCTTCCATTAGGGAGCTGACTTAATCTAAAGACTGAAAGGGAAGAATTAGAAGCCTGACAGTGAAGATTGCCCAGACTGACAGTGGGAAAAAGCCAAGATTGAAATTGAAGTATACCAATGGGATCATGTCTGGCATTATCTTTCCAATCTGATGACCTTGAAAACCATACAAAGACATGTTCACATGGTAAGTGCCAACTATTTGATAGAATAAGGCTGTGGAGACATCCTATTGGAGACACTTAGATGATTTTAAATTTTTTAGATGGTATTTCCCAGTCCTCTATTTAATGAACTGATGAATAAGACGCCTATTGAAGATCAACTGTTTAGCCCTGAATTGACTTTCAAAGACCATGCATTATCCAGGTTGGTGTACCAAGGCATGCTAGTGAAGACTGTTGAATATTAGTAGCTTACATACATTAGTCATATTTAGTTCTTTATTAGATATTTAGGGATCACAATCAGACACTTAGCTGATTTTACTTTTTTAGATGGTATTTCCCAGTCCTCTATTTAATGAACTGATGAATAAGACACCTATTGAAGATCAACTGTTTAGCCCTGAATTGACTTTCAAAGACCATGCATTATCCAGGTTGGTGTACCAAGGCATGCTAGTGAAGACTGTTGAATACTAGTAGCTTACATACATTAGTCATATTTAGTTCTTTATTAGATATTTAGGGATCACAATCAGACACTTAGCTGATTTTACTTTTTTAGATGGTATTTCCCAGTCCTCTATTTAATGAACTGATGAATAAGACACCTATTGAAGATCAACTGTTTAGCCCTGAATTGACTTTCAAAGACCATGCATTATCCAGGTTGGTGTACCAAGGCATGCTAGTGAAGACTGTTGAATATTAGTAGCTTACATACATTAGTCATATTTAGTTCTTTATTAGATATTTAGGGATCACAATCAGACACTTAGCTGATTTTACTTTTTTAGATGGTATTTCCCAGTCCTCTATTTAATGAACTGATGAATAAGACACCTATTGAAGATCAACTGTTTAGCCCTGAATTGACTTTCAAAGACCATGCATTATCCAGGTTGGTGTACCAAGGCATGCTAGTGAAGACTGTTGACTATTAGTAGCTTACATACATTAGTCATATTTAGTTCTTTATTAGATATTTAGGGATCACAATCAGACACTTAGCTGATTTTACTTTTTTAGATGGTATTTCCCAGTCCTCTATTTAATGAACTGATGAATAAGACACCTATTGAAGATCAACTGTTTAGCCCTGAATTGACTTTCAAAGACCATGCATTATCCAGGTTGGTGTACCAAGGCATGCTAGTGAAGACTGTTGAATATTAGTAGCTTACATACATTAGTCATATTTAGTTCTTTATTAGATATTTAGGGATCACAATCAGAAAAAGGAATACATATTATAGTTGATATAGAGGTATTTGAATGGACATGAAATATTACATTTATGTTCAGCATACATATATGGTTGAAATGTGATATACATTATTATGCATAATTAGAAATTTGGATATTTAAATTTAATTTTGATTCAACAATATAATGGTGTTTGGTTTTTTTTAAATTTTAAATCAATTTAATAAATACCTTTCAAAAATGTTGAACAAAGTTAGAGCATAGACACAAGATGATTGTAAATGTATTTTATGAATATTTGACAACGTGTGTATTAACTTTGTTCCATTTTTTTATTTGTCATTTCAGATTGGCATCTGATGACTTCCAGGAATATTTTAATTTTTTTTAAAATCTTTTTTATTTTATTTTTTTACATGTTTATAATAAACATTTTATTATTAAAAACATTCTTTTGAACAGATTATAATAAATATCAATATAATCTGTCAATAAAAAACAATTTGACTCCCATGACTGGTAGTTGGCTATTTGACAAGCACATGCATAAGATCAAATAATGCATTAATTTTAGAAAATCAACTGATTCCGAGAATATTACATTAAACTATCTTTTTTAACATTAATTGGGGAGTGAGATCCTTCGATGCTTTTCTTTTGAAAATCTTAGATATTAAATTAATTTTGGATATGTAGTGAAAATTTATCAAATTATTTATTTTCACTTTTAAGAAGGGGAAGTGGTTCAATTACATTAAAGTGACAGTGTTGTTGAATGTAAAATTAATTTGATAAGATCTTGTATCTTCCTTAGGTATCTCAAAACATTATTTTCAAAATTATTATAATATTTACTTGTATAAATGGTAGGTCATTTAACTTGATATTTTTTACAAGCTAGTTATTGGATGCCAGGTTAATCTATGTAATGTTATAGTGGAGTCATTTAACTATAGTTAGTAATATTATGTATTTTTAAAAATCTTACCTCTTGGGTTAGACATCAAATATCTATATATAATTTTAATTCCCCTTTAGTTTATTTGGACAATGTTAAATCAACATTCCAAATGTTTTGGTCCTTAAAGGGACATTCACAAAGTATATTGTGTATAGATTTTTAAAAACATCATAAAAGAATTTAAACATATTTAGAAAGTAATATAGAATTACATTCAGTCTTTAAATATACTTTTAAAAATATACATCAATGCACATATCTTAGTCAATTGCATAAGGCATCTATATGCAAACAACAATCAGCATCAAAATAGCCTATGTAGATATGTATTTAATCCAAGAATATATATAATTACAATATAATGATTGAATAACAAAACATATTAAGTTGGTCAAATATTAGAATCTTATACAAAATGCATACATAACATATAGCTTAATGTCCCTCTAAGCTGAAGGCTCCAAAATACCTCCTTTAATAAATATATTTCAGTCAGTGTGTAAAACAATCTAGAAGTTAATCTAAATTTGCTTTACTCATATGTTATACTAATTTAGCAAAAGGAAGGTGCCTATGTTTCTGATATTTTAAGCATTATTGTGAAATGTTTCTTTAAAGGGACATGAAATCAAAATATACTTAAAGGGAGACAGTTAAAAATTTAATGATTTATACATTCTGAATGAGTATTCTATTTTAAGCAACTTTAAAAATTGTCTCGTATTATGAATGCTCCTTGTGATGTTGCTATCATTACTTTAAAAAAAAGGCATTAAAAAGATCATTTATTTGCTTCAGTACTCTGGACAGAACTTGCTTTTTTTGGTTGGATTAATTGATCCAACAATCGTCAAGGACAACCCATGTTTTTTTTTAAAAATGTCCGTCATCTAAAATATCATTATTGATTTGCAAAGAAAGATAACAAGATAACTGTTAACATTTGAGAATCGGATTAAATTATAAAGTTGATTAACATTTCATGCTCAATCTGAATCCCCAACGCTACATTTGTTTGGACAGTGTCCCTTTAAGAGATTTAAATAGTGTATTTACTTCTCTTCCTATCTTGACATACTTTGCTTGAAAAGCATATCGAGATAGGCTCAGTAGATGAAGATTGGTGGATGCACAGAGATGCCTTATGTGATTGGCTCAACCATGTGCATTTAAATTTCTTCTGTTGAGGATATATAAATACTAAGATAAATTGATTTACATTTTAAAGTCTAAACAATCTTCTATCTCTACAGATCATTTGATAAAATTGTTTGTTTGTAATGTCTATTTAAAAATAAAGACGCCATTGCACAATAACATATATGAGCACTTCAGACAAATACAAGCTCGAGGTTTATTTACTAATAACAAACAAACCTGTAGTTTAACATTTATAAACAGATTATCCAAGTTACTGACATTCTAACCTGAATTTGAACATTAAGAAATATTGCGTGTGAAACGCATCTTGAAACACCAGATTAGCATCTTTAAACATTAGTCTAATGTCACGCAATAGCACACAATCAATGTGCATTATAAAGACATTTAATAGAGCAATGTCAATAATTCACAATAAGTCAACAAATTGATTTTATGAACAATAAAGACATACAATATTAAATGTGTATTTGTATTAAAGAAACAGACCGTTATTAAACCGAAAAATGTCTACAACATTTAATAATGTGACACTATTAGATTTTAAAGAGAATTTAATCATTAATATTTAACGGATCACGGATATTAAATCTGCGTCACACATATCCGCATGACAGGCCCATGAGTTACAAATATTTCTACATGAAAAATGAAGTAACAGCACCACCAAGCGGTATGTGTAAGGAAGTTACTAAGATATGAAACATTAATGAACGGCCAATCCGAGTTCATCACACAAACACAACTTGAGTCAGGATGGTCTCACAGACATTCTAACAATATTTCAAACTTTTATCCAATCAGATGTACAGATAACTTGTCCCATGGTGCATCTCATGTTTACTTCACCATATAAAAGTCCATTACACGTTGCCATCTTTGTCAGTTCTCTAATGCCTGCAGGCAGTATATGTTATACACATATTTTTTTTTGAAAACCCAGCAGGCATGTCAGTTCCCAGGTTCACCAAGGAGGAGAGCGCTGCACTGGTCCACGCCGTCAAGGACTTTTATCCCCAGCTGTTTGGGAACAAGAGGAGGTTGACAGATGCGCCTGTTAAGAAGGCCCTCTGGGAGTCTATCACCAATGCGGTTAGATTGGTGTGTGACGTCCAGAGGACCCAGGATCAGATCATGAGGAGATTCGGAGATATGAGGTTGCGGTTATCCAAAAAAGTCAACCTCATAAGGGACTGGGTACAAGCCCGTAAAAGAGGTGGCAAAAGAGAGGCCCCGCGGAAACTGTACCTACTCCCTTATGAGGTGACTTTATGCGAGCTCCTCAATCTCCGGGTCCCCAAAAGATTTAGATCCTCGCCATCCTCGGCCTCCTCTTCTTCCCTCTCAGCTGCGGGATCTGAAAGTCCTGACGCGGGGGCCAGGGCAGCTGCTTCTCCGTCCGGTGGCCTGGGAGGAGATAGAGAATCTGAACAAGGTAATTATCCAACTTCATATTATATCTTAATATTTGGTATTTTTATCCAAAAATGTGTATATAGTCAGATACTAAACCTATACAGATCTCACAACATACACTACATATGATGTTTAGATATCTGATTTTAGATTAGTGACACATGAAATAGGAATGATGTGTCTTGCGCTCTACAGAATATGCGTCACAGAGCGAAAATGGAATTGCGCATCCACGTTAACATGGCTTTGCTGTAAGTGGCATTGCTTTATACATGTTGGTCAAATGACGGATGCGTAATTCCGCTTGGAATCATTGCGCAATGATCGCGAAAATGGAATTGCGCATCCACGTTAACGTGGCTTTGCTGTAAGTGGCATTGCTTTATACATGTTGGTCAAATGACGGATGCGTAATTCCGCTTGGAATCATTGCGCAATGATCGCGAAAATGGAATTGCGCATCCACGTTAACATGGCTTTGCTGTAAGTGGCATTGCTTTATACATGTTGGTCAAATGACGGATGCGTAATTCCGCTTGGAATCATTGCGCAATGATCGCGAAAATGGAATTGCGCATCCACGTTAACATGGCTTTGCTGTAAGTGGCATTGCTTTATACATGTTGGTCAAATGACGGATGCGTAATTCCGCTTGGAATCATTGCGCAATGATCGCGAAAATGGAATTGCGCATCCACGTTAACATGGCTTTGCTGTAAGTGGCATTGCTTTATACATGTTGGTCAAAATTAAATGTGAATTATTATATTAGTGAAGAATACAGTATTCTTCTTTTCAATATTATAGATAATAAAAAAAGAAGAATACAAATAAATTATAACATATGGCCATCAATTGATGATTATGAAATAACAACAAAAAATAATTAAAGATACATTAAACAACACAACTGATTGAAAATAAGAGTCCAGGATATATTTATCATGAATTTAATTGAGGAAACAATTAACTCATGGGACTACCAAAGGATTCCTAGTTTTAAATTGATTTGTTAATAATGTAAAGATTTGAAACATGGCATGATTTGTATTAATGATATGAAATCCTCATTTAATATATTACAGATATGGATGTTGCTGCTGGATCCTCAAGCCAGGGCTTGTCACAGTATGGTATGTCTCATTTTAATTGACATTTGTCTTAGAAACATGGACAGAACATTACATACTAAATCCACATTGTTCAAGATTTATATGTAATGTCCCTTTAATAGATGAAAATTAAATCATTCTTCGGATATACTTAAATAACATATTAGATTTGAATTGCATCCTCAATCCCATTCATTACATCAACATATGGAGTAGAGAATTCATTAACACCAACATTGTCAAATCAATATAATTTTATATTAAAGGGATACTGAGCTACAATTATTAATGTTGTCATTCAGATAGAGTATGCAATATTAATAAACATTTAAATATAATACTATCATCATATGTGAAATCTTCTATTGCTAAATGTATTTTAAAATCAAGAATGTACGTTTATCTGCATCTCAATTTTGGTTGACCAACCTGGGTTTTGATTGATGATTGGTGTATACCTTCAACAAACAATATTTATTGAATCCAATATTGCTTATCTGCCTTTAAGATTAAAATTTAGCAACATTCAAATTATAATAGGAGTCAATGTGAAATCATTTTGAACAGTTTGAACAGAGAAATCAATGATTTAAATTAATCATGTCAGTGTCCCTTTAATAAAAAATAGATTCATTCATCTTGACATTCTTTGGATTAAACAATATTGATATATAATTCACATATTCACTGTTGGAGTTACTTTATAGATATCAGCATACTCTAACAGCACCATGATTACATATTTGTACTAATCTATTTGGTTTTGGATTGTGATAAATATGTGTTGTGTCCTAAACAAGATTACTGTACATTGCACAAATAGCTCGATGTGCCACATGTGTTTGTTTAGATTTTTCAACAGCTCTTCAAAATGTGGTTTGTGTGTATTCTTTTACGAACATTGATCAATGGGTATATTTAGATATGCAATAGCATCGTTTGAGATGAGTTTGATGTCTAATATAGTCTGAAATTAAACATATGTTCAATACAGAATTTTTAACAGAATCCCCTTGATTCAATCAAGCATTTTATGGTTTAATGACTGCTCTATTCTTCACATTTTCAAGTTGATTAATCTTAAAATTCGAGACAGATGTGATTTAGTGATATCCCAAATGTGTTTCCTAATATATATCTATATCATTCATAGAGAGAGTTGGTGTGGTGAGCCCACAGGAATCCAGCAGTGACATAGAGCCGCCTTTGCGGTCTCCTGGTAAGTCCATTGACTCATTTATATGTAATTGAAGGTGTATTGGTAATCAATATTATGAGCATGATTCTGATGAAGCATAACATTTGAAACAAACATATAATTTTCTCTTCTGATTATATATTAATTTGCTTTTAATATTGAACGATTAATAATTTAAACTTTATTAGTCTACACATTTGTTATTCAGAAGATGTATAGCATATGTTTGTTTCCATGTTCTTTTTTACCAACAGTCATCAAGTGATACACACATGAGAAATCATAAATGTTCTATGTACTATGCTTTTATGATTTTTAAATTAATCCAAACAATACATTGAAAATCTGAATCATTGAGAAGAACAAATCTAATGTAATTTGTATGCTCCATCAAAAAGATGTAAATCATAACTTTGGGTGTGTATATCTTTAATGCAACATTGATGTGTGTCTTTGAACAACAGTAACATATGTTATAATATCTGATCTTAACGTGTACACAACATGTTATGTTTTACAGAGATTGATTTAACAGATGTGACGGAGGAGGAAGAGGCTGCCTTGGAGTCTAATGGTATGTGAAATATATCTATCATGTTTCCAACATGTTGGTTTATTTGAAATAATTTCATAGAAGACATTCAAAGTCTACAGCTTTTGCACTTTAAAAAGGAATATTATTTGTCTGTTCAAATACACTCCTGCCCCCTTTCTATATCAGGCAGCATGAAAAGTTTTGTTTTGAAAATATTTAAAATTCATGCCATCATTATGTCACATGCATATTCCAGGCCAAAACACAATAATAATGTTATAATTGTCCAGACAGTAATTGATATTCATCTGAGTGCCTATATGCATACCATATCCTCATTTCATAATTGTTTACAAATTCAAACACACTTCGAAGTATATTGAAAACATTATCAATTTGAAATGCGTTGATTTGATTTCATGATGTATGAGATGTTAATATATATTTATTAAATCTTCAGATGGATCCACCACTTCTGGTCATCTGGTTTCCGCCCCTGCCCAGTCCCCTGCACAGTCACAGACCCCTCCCCATGCCCAGACCCCTGCCCAGACCCCTGCCCAGACCCAGACCCCTGCCCATGACCAGACTCCTGCCCATGCCCAGACCCCTGCCGGCCCTTCCCATTTATCATATCCTGTCCCTCCCAAAAAACGCCCCTACAACCCCCTTCGCCGCTCTCCCCGTATTATGGCCCGTACAGCTGCCCAGACCCCAACTCCCCACTCCCCAGCTGTACGGCCTACCCTGGAGCGGCAGATCACCCCTCCCCAAGCCAATCCCATCCCTCCCCAAGCCAATCCCATCCCTCCCCCCTGTCTCAACCTTCATTGTCCTGGGTGTCGGATTGTCCTTCCCAGGCACAGCTGTAAGTATCATTCAAAATCCACGTTATAAGATACTTAAAGGTACAGTGAAGGTAAATATTTTCTATTGTGATTCAAATAGAGCATGCAATGTTAATCAAATTTATAATTTACTACTCTTATGAATTATTCTTCATTCTCTTGATATCTTTATTGAAACAAAGAAATGCCTAGAATTATTTTAAACAATAAAATAATTCTGGCCATCATTTCTTTATTGTTGGATGAATGTATCCATCAACCAGCAGGGACAAACAAAGTTGATAAACAAATATTGGCTGCCCTAAAAAGCAACATTCTTGCATTCAAAATCTAGCTATAGAATTCAAACATTTAAAGAATATGTGTAAGTTTTAAATATTTGTAATGTCATGCTCTATCTGAATCAGTCAATTAAATATTTAGGTTCAGTGTCCCTTTAATTGGATATCACTACATATACCAATCACCACTACTTGGATCCAACAATTAATGTACAAATGTTGATACATTATCTCTTGTCTAACCCAGTGGGAATGTAATCTCTTCAGGTTGCTATGTTTACACAGCTTGTCCTCAATGCCAAAATGTTTAAGGATAGGTGTGCCTACCACAGTATAATTGAAATATTTAAATAGCTAATGTAAGTACAATGTAAATCCTTTAACAAGATTTGATACACTCAAGCTGTATAAGTGGATCATCGAAAACCAATTAAAGGGGACAACATGTTTGAGTAAACTGTCCCTTTAATGATTTCTGTCTGTCTGAATAACCTAATTCATGTGTAAAGAATAAATGTAAACTAATTGATGTAAAGAATGATTTGTCTTTATGATGACAATGTATCTTTTCTAATTTTTTCGTCTGTTGTGTAATTATCCTTAATATTTGTTTTTTTCTTTATTTTAGGCTGTGACTCAGCATGGCTCATGCTAGAAAGTATAGCAAGAGTAGAGCAGGCCGTGTTGAGGAACGCAGCTGTCCTGAGAGGGATGAACGACACCATGCAGGCCCAGCTCCGGATTCAGGACTTGACTCTGCGTGCAATTATGCGATTAAGTTCAAGGCCTGAATCTGGAGCTGGACATGCACAGGACGATGAAGAGGATGACCAGTAAGTGGAGGATCTGGAGATGCTCCAAGGTGGCAGATAAGAATCCTCCGTCCACATGTTGATTTTTTGGTTTTATTGTTGCCATTTGGCCTTTTTAAAAGTTTATTGTTGTGCCTGTTGCACTCTTTTACCTTGTCATATGTCTCCAATGGGGCTATGGTGGCCCTTGGCAACTCTCTTCATGGACTGTGATGCACTCTGTGACCTTGTCATATGTCTCCAATGGGGCTATGCTGGCCCTTGGCAACTCTCTTCATGGACTGTGATGCACTCTGTGACCTTGTCATATGTCTCCAATGGGGCTATGCTGGCCCTTGGCAACTCTCTTCATGGACTGTGATGCACTCTGTGACCTTGTCATATGTCTCCAATGGGGCTATGCTGGCCCTTGGCAACTCTCTTCATGGACTGTGATGCACTCTTTTACCTTGTCATATGTCTCCAATGGGGCTATGCTGGCCCTTGGCAACTCTCTTCATGGACTGTGATGCACTCTTTTACCTTGTCATATGTCTCCAATGGGGCTATGCTGGCCCTTGGCAACTCTCTTCATGGACTGTGATGCACTCTTTTACCTTGTCATATGGCTCATATATTCCTTATTTTTCCAGGATTATTTATAAACGTTGTTGATGTTTTCTTACATACTAATAAAAGACATGTCATTGCACAAATCTTTGTCCTGATTCTTCATGTTATTTTTTGAAAGCTCTAGTTTATGTTGTTGATCCTTAAAGGGACATACCAAAAATATTTTTTATAATAAAATCATATATGTAAGACAATTGTAAATGACTTTAAGATTAACATCTCCAATGTAATCTTATTATTTGTCTTTATATATTTTTCACTTAGCTTTATCATTGCATGATTATGATTAGCATAGTAATTGTTTTATATATGTATATATAGATTGTTATTTGTGTATATATGTATATTTCAATGTTCACATCCATGTGTGTATTTATAAACTCTGCATGAATTGATGCACCTTTAACAAATGATCAGAGTATTGATACAATGATAAAATCCCTGTAAAGTGTTCATTTTATTGAAATAGTATTGTCTATGTGTATGCTCTTTTTAAAAACAAAATCATGTCCCTTTAAGTGATGGTGAGCACAATTGTTAATGAATGTATTTCCATTTCTAAAGCGTTTTTGTCCTTTTTACATGAACAAGGACATATAATCTTATTAATAAACAATCTTATTGTAATGTTGACAGCACATGTATTTCATTTTCAATTCTATCTTATTGTAAAAGTGTAACCAAATAAATCTGTGTGTAATGCAAATAATTTAGATGATGAATATTTGTTAACAAATATGTTAACAAAATACTTATCCTCCCATATATGGCTATAGGTAGGCTGACCATAATTAAACTTGAATAAATGACACGTTTAATCAATCCATGTATAACTATTGTTATTCCAAAACAATCCAAACATATCTTAAAACATCAATGGCATATGTATTTCTCATGTGTATCTTTTAAATGTTAAAGATATACACCATAGCTATAGTTCAAGGGACAGTCAAGTCCGAAAAGATGATTCATGATTTGGTGACATTCCGAGATAGCAATCTAGACACATACTAGTTCCTAAACTATAAATACGTTTCTTAGTGATATGCCAAGATGTCACTGAGTCCTTGTATTGTCTGCGGTTTTTCAGCGATGTCGGATGCGCCATGTTGCTTAAGACGTCACCTGCCAGGCTGTCCAATGATTCCTTGTATTGACTGACGTTCTTACGTGATCAAGAATGTGCCTTTTATTGGATTGCGTTTTGACGCGATCAAGGATGCGCCTTTTTTTGGGGGCGTTCTTACGTGATCAAGAATGTGCCTTTCATTGGATTGCGTTCTTACGTGATCAAGGAAGCGTCATGTTAAGACGTCACATGCAAAGGTAAAAAAACCTCTGATTGGATTACGTAGTCCCGCAATATTTGTTTGTGCCCGTTAAACACGTTTGTGACTGCAGCCAATTTTAATCCCCTTGCGAATATGTATTATTTGCATCATGTTACATTGTTGACCCGTAGCTGATAAAGACCACCACATTCTCTTTTGCTGGATGTCTGGTTGAATAAACGAACGAAAGCAAAATGTTTTCATGCATAAGATATTTCGAGGCAAGTGCAAATCTCTATAGTCCATGTTGTTTAATATGTTTGTCAACAATGTTCCTTTTTCAGAAAAATGACTGTTGTGTTTAATGTTAAAGATATCTAATGAATAAATCTGCGCTATTGTGTTAGAATCAAGTAATCAATATGCATTTATCTTTATCATATGCTAAATATATGATGCCGACTTCTTCTAAATGTAATTTCGTTGTATATTTTATTAAAGGTTCATTAGTCACTCACATTATAAATCAAAAGCATTTATTTGGTCTCTAGTTAGATAGTCCATTGTTTAACCAATACGTTTCATTTTGCTTCTGTTCTAAGAAAATGTAATTAATTTTCCGACTCCTCGCCAAGCCTCTGAGTTTCATGTGAGTACCATCTCCAGCTTTCTCCTGTTTGTGTAAAGGGTCTTTTCATATGTTAATGATGGGGTATTGTCTTGTTTTACGGTTGTAATGGGGGTTCATCTATATTTTCAATAGAGCTAACCCGATTTTCTTTGAAAGTGTTTAAAGCTTTGTAATATTGATATCAGTATATGTTAATCTTGTTGTTTGTAGTAGTGTCTATTATATACAGTTCTGTTAAAAATATAGTATACTGTCCCTTTAATGCAAATGTTGATTTTTGTATCATGTATGAGTTCCACATTGTTTAATCTTCAAATCTATTATTGTTAGCATATTTTCACCCCCCCACTCCTAAAAGGACTTTAAACCATATTCATTGTTCAAACAAATGTCTTTCCAATAAAAAAATCAACACAATAATGTCTCTTTAAGAAAATAGACTTTATTTAACACGTCAATATAAATGTGATTTCAATCTTTATTTTTTGAACAAGTACATGTAGATATACCAACAAGCTTCAAATATGTGTTAGCATATGTAATTTTGTTAAAGGGACAGTTTAGAAAACAAATAATGTTTTTCATTATTCTAAAAGTCAATTATGTAATATCAATGATATCAAATGTTTCTCAACAATTGATCATTTGTCTGTGTTTATTTAAATTTGCTAGCTAAACCTATGAGGTTCGTGTGCTCATTTCTTCGATCTTGAAGAGTGCTTGTAATCATTATACAATTTGAGCACTAGAGGGCATTTGGATAGCATTTGTATATGTAAAACCTTGTGCTCATACAGCATATTATTGACCATGTATTGATCATTGATATCTAAAATGTTGTTATGTCTGAACAACAAATAAGTGGTCATTTTTCATAGTCATAGATCCAAGGGTAAGCACATAAATCACACGTATTTCTCCATGTTTTGTTGTTTCCAACTTGATAATGCGTAATACAGTGTTTTCTTTGTAATCAATAATTTTCGGACTGTCCCTTTAAGCTGTGTTATTGGCATTCAAACATTAATATGCCATCATGGATAATTGTAATGGTAATTTTGTTTGCGATTCGGGAAACAGTTTGGACATCACATCACAGAAACCAATCAATATCATGAACAAGGATAGGTATGTGATGATGTGGTTTTCACACACTTATAACCCACACTCTGCAAAAAATCTGCCTCCATGGACCCGGTCCCATAGAAGTCGATTATATACAGAGTGTGGTCCACAAGTGTATGAAAACCACATTATCACATACCTATCCATTACACATTAAATTAAAAAACCCAGTAAAGATGAAAACAAATACTTACTTCCTCTTCCTTCCCCTCTTCCCACGGTGCTGAGGCTCTGGGAGAGGCAACTGCCGACTCCGAAGAGTTCTCCTTGGAGCTGTTGTGGGAAGAGTGGAAGGAAGAGTACTGGGACGACCAAGGTGAGGAGGAGAAGATGGCTGAGGAGGAGAAGATGGCTGAGGAGGAGTAGATGGCCCGGCAGGAGGAGTAGATGGCCCGGCAGGAGGAGTAGATGGCCCGGCAGGAGGAGATGGCCCGGCAGGAGGAGATGGCCCGGCAGGAGGAGATGGCCCGGCAGGAGGAGATGGCCCAGCAGCAAGAGGCCCAGCAGCAAGAGGCGGACCAGGAGGTAGACCAGCATGCGCCTCCCGGAAAAAAGTGAACATTTCTTGGTGAAGCTGAAATATTCTGTTTTGTCCTTCTTCGATTCGATTGAGTATGGTGATGATTTGGTTTTGTCCTTGAATAATTTGATTTTGGCCATCAAGTATTCTATTGCGTCCTTCGATATTTTCTATCCGGGAGGTACGCATCTGGTCTATGTAGTCCAGTAGAACCCGCACCTCCGCTATTTCCTCTTGTTGTGCTTGTTGTTGTACCCGTGCACGGCGGGGTGCCCGTGCACGGCGGTGTGCGGGTCCTTGAGGGGCCTCGGGTTCCGCGGGATCCTCCTGTGCTTCCGGGGCCTCTTCATCATCTCCCGTGCGCTCTTCGTCACGGGGGGCCTCTTCCCTCCGAAGTGGAAATTCCTCCCCACCACTCTCATCCCGGGGAGATGCATGAGGCTGTGTTTCCTGTGCTGCCTCCTCCCCAGACTCTGTATATTAAAAAAATTAAAAATTAAAAATGTATATATTAGCATATTTGCAAATCAAGCTTTAAATGACTTAGCTTACGATACAATTACAAATGCAGAATCATTAATCCACTTAGAAATCTAACAAACAATCAATACGATTTCATCTTTTTCATAAACCGTGTTTGTGATATCTGGTCAATGTGAATGTTTTAGCGTTTGTTTTCAGTCTGTTTAAATGCACACCTAACCTATAGCCTAGATACTGATGTAACCGCAAAGTATTATAGCATTAATCGGATCCTTAACACATGAAACACAATGTTTTATCTTTCATGATTTAGAAGCATACATTTTTTATCAACTTTCGAATGTACTTTTCTTATCTAATTAGCTTAATTCTCTGGATATTCTTTGCTGAAAAGCATATCTAAATATGCTTATAAGATGCTGATTGTTAGCTGAATCTAGCTGCCTCCTGTGATTGTTTCACCGTGTGCATGGCTATTTCTTCCTTAAAATATATCTCAAGAAGGATTCAAATTAGGTAATTTAAGTATTTGAATGTTTTGTCAAATTGTATTCGGTACCTCAATCATGAAAGTAAATGTTTGCGTATAGTGTCCATTGAAATACATTCGTATGTGAAATTATTGTTCAATGAGCTTACCGTCAGATGAGAGTGGCAGGTTCCCGGTATCAATTCCTCCGATACCGACTACTTCCACCTCGGAGATGCTGGGCCGCAACATTTCCTCCCATCGGCAGTACTCGATTTCAAGGGCAGGTCCGCCACCGGTTCCTGCGGCATGTCGGGCCTCCAGGCTTAACTTTTTCTTGAGATCCATTTTACAGTCCCGGTAGCGATGTTTGATCGAATCCATATCTCGTTTCCGGCCACCCACTGCATTGACTGCATTCCTGATCTCATTCCAGAGCCTCCTCTTGTCAGTCGGGGTTGTCTTTTGGTGCTGCAGCCTCCTATGCCTGGCCATATAGGCCTCTACGAGGGCCTCCTTCTCCTCCATCGAAAACCTCGCCTCCCTAGTCGCCTTGGCCTTCCCCTGTGATGATGCCCTCTGTTTCCCGGACTGTGAAGCCCTACTCTGACCGCCACTGGGCCCAGCCACTTGTTCATCTTGAACCAAGTGGCTGGGTCCACCCACCGCTTCCACCCCCGCTTCCTGCCCCCCTTCCTGCTCCCCTTCCTGCTCCCCTTCCTGCCCTGTTCCTCTCCCCCTCCCTCTCCTCCCCCCTCTACCTGTCCCCTGCCTGGTCTCCATCTGTTCCCTAAACTAAACCCCAAATAATCAAACAAAAAGTGAGTGTGATGAAATGAAAGGGGGTCAAAATAAAGAACTAAAAAGACAAAAAAGGTGCTTAAAGTGTGAGAGGGATGTAAAAAACCAAAGAGGGTAAGGAGTATTTAAATAAACCAAAAGAAGAATAAGACTAAAAGGAGGATATGTAAACTAAATGTAACTAGGGGATGGGTATGGGATGGGTATGGGGTATGGGATGAGAGTAAATGGGATGAAAGGGAATGGGACTCCAAGGAATGGGGTATGGAGTGTAGTATGAGGGGGTAGGGGGTATGGAGTGTATGTAGTGTTATTGATAAGTGTATGTATGTATTGAATGTGTTTGCGTGTAAATGTGTTAAGTGTACAGAAAAATCACTCGCTCGCTAACACACTACTACTAATTCTCACTAACAAACACTCCCACTAACTCTCACTAACTACCAGTAACTTACGCTCCCACTAACAACTCTCACTAATAACTCCCACTAACTCACTCACGCTCCCACTAACAGACTCTCTCCCACTAACTCCCACTAACTCACTCACTCTCTCACGCTAACACTAACTCACTCTCAAAAAATCTCTAACTCTCTAATCTTAAACCTCCAATCTCCAAAGACCCACCAGCAACACAGTGAAAGAAGCCCTGCTTGTGTGGTGCTTATATACCCTGTGTAAATGTTTAATGATGTCCCAATTTCCGTTGTAAATAGTGTTCAGGTGTGCTTTATTAGCAATTAATATTATTGCAATGTGTATTAAGTGTGTGAATTTGCGCATGCTCATTTTGAGTTGGTATTTGTGGAATGTGTAGAATGCGATGATGTCATAGTGGTAGTTTTCTCTAACATTGTCCAATAGTATTCTGTTTAAATGTGAATTTGCGATGGTGTGTTCTTAGTGAAGTGTTGTATATGTATGTTTGTCCTAATATATAGTGATATTGAATGCGATTTTTTTTCTATTGTATGTATATCTTTTTTAATCCTTGTTGTTATTTTGCGATTTTCCGCATCTTAAAGTATATGCGTATTCCCCGTATTAAATTTTATTAGAAATTCCCCCGCTTGTGAATGTGTAATGCTTGTGTGCTTTGTTGATTGATTGTTGTTGTGACATTTGGGGCGTGTTATTGTTGTGCATGATGTGGTATGCGTCATATGACCGAGCTGTGCGTATTCTCGCGAGATCGAGTGTTAGGTGAAAAAAGCTATTTTTTGCCTTTCCCATTGATCTCTATGGGAGACTGTCTAACGCGGGCAGGATTACGCGTGTGACATACACGCGTTAAGAGCATCGTTAGATGGTCTTATTTGAACTCTAAATACCGGAGTCAAACAATGCCGTGCGTTAGACATAAAACACGCGTGGCGTTAGCAACCCATCTACCGCCGAACTCTAAATCTAGGCCCATGTGAATACACTCAGTTTTTACCAACTTCTAGTGCAAAAAACAGGCCCCCTTTATTTAATTGCTGATAACTGATTTTAGCATATAAATATATATATATGTATACACACACACACACATATATATATATATATATATATATATATATATATATATATACTAAAATCAGTTATCAGCAATGTGAGATATATATATATATATATATATATATATAAAAAATAACTCATTGTGTAGTTCATTAACAAATCTAAACAGGCCCAGAGGCTTGTCTATCCACAGAAAACCTCTGAATTACAAAGTTTCCAATGCAGCAAAGGATTCTGGGTAAGATATGCAAATTAAGTACACAATGACACACCTTTTTACTTCAGTCTGCTTTTGAGCAGGTTCCCTTTACGCCAAAGTATCGCTGTTCACACAGCTTATAAACTTAGCTAGGGTTAGTGCAGTGATTCATAACCATCCCAGGACAGCTGTTTCGTGGTTTTTGCCACTCATCAGCTGGGAATAGGTTAGAATCACTGCTGGGTGAAGTTGATTCCGGGCAGAAAACAACAACATTTTAAATTAGGGGGAGATAAAAGGTGAGTTTAAAATCCTCCACTACGCACAAAATATATAAAAAATAACTCATTGTGTAGTTCATTAACAAATCTAGACAGGCCCAGAGGTTTGTCTATCCACAGAAAACCTCTGAATTACAAAGTTTCCAATGCAGCAAAGGATTCTGGGTAAGATATGCAAATTAAGTACACAATGACACACCTTTTTACTTCAGTCTGCTTTTCAGCAGGTTCCCTTTACGGTGTGTCATTGTGTACTTAATTTGCATATCTTACCCAGAATCCTTTGCTGCATTGGAAACTTTGTAATTCAGAGGTTTTCTGTGGATAGACAAGCCTCTGGGCCTGTCTAGATTTGTTAATGAACTACACAATGAGTTTTTTTTTATATATTTTGTGCGTAGTGGAGGATTTTAAACTCACCTTTTATCTCCCCCTAATTTAAAATGTTGTTGTTTTCTGCCCGGAATCAACTTCACCCAGCAGTGATTCTAACTTATTCCCAGCTGATGAGTGGCAAAAACCACGAAACAGCTGTCCTGGGATGGTTATGAATCACTGCACTAACCCTAGCTAAGTTTATAAGCTGTGTGAACAGCGATACTTTGGCGTAAAGGGAACCTGCTGAAAAGCAGACTGAAGTAAAAAGGTGTGTCATTGTGTATTTAATTTGCATATCTTACCCAGAATCCTTTGCTGCATTGGAAACTTTGTAATTCAGAGGTTTTCTGTGGATAGACAAGCCTCTGGGCCTGTCTAGATTTGTTAATGATCTACACAATGAGTTATTTTTTATATATTTTGTGCGTAGTGGAGGATTTTAAACTCACCTTTTATCTCCCCCTAATTTAAAATGTTGTTGTTATATATATATATATCTTAGTTTGTGGATCCAAGCACTCACTGTACGTAGATATGCCTGGGTGCACTCTATGGTAGATAGGTAGAAACTTTGGTAGAGAAGAGGCACTCACAGGTCTTAAATAACATAATCTTTAGTTCATAAATTCAGTCAACGTTTCGGTCCTCGCAGGGACCTTTGTCAAGACTGTTCCCAGTGGTAGGCTGTGTAGTATAATCAGCGGTTGACTGAATTTATGAAATAAAGATTGTTATTTAAGACCTGTGAGTGCCTCTTCTCTACCAAAGTTTATATATATATATATATATATATATATATATATATATATATATATATATATATATATATACAGGGAGTGCAGAATTATTAGGCAAGTTGTATTTTTGAGGATTAATTTTATTATTGAACAACAACCATGTTCTCAATGAACCCAAAAAACTCATTAATATCAAAGCTGAATATTTTTGGAAGTAGTTTTTAGTTTGTTTTTAGTTTTAGCTATTTTAGGGGGATATCTGTGTGTGCAGGTGACTATTACTGTGCATAATTATTAGGCAACTTAACAAAAAACAAATATATACCCATTTCAATTATTTATTTTTACCAGTGAAACCAATATAACATCTCAACATTCACAAATATACATTTCTGACATTCAAAAACAAAACAAAAACAAATCAGTGACCAATATAGCCACCTTTCTTTGCAAGGACACTCAAAAGCCTGCCATCCATGGATTCTGTCAGTGTTTTGATCTGTTCACCATCAACATTGCGTGCAGCAGCAACCACAGCCTCCCAGACACTGTTCAGAGAGGTGTACTGTTTTCCCTCCTTGTAAATCTCACATTTGATGATGGACCACAGGTTCTCAATGGGGTTCACATCAGGTGAACAAGGAGGCCATGTCATTAGATTTTCTTCTTTTATACCCTTTCTTGCCAGCCACGCTGTGGAGTACTTGGACGCGTGTGATGGAGCATTGTCCTGCATGAAAATCATGTTTTTCTTGAAGGATGCAGACTTCTTCCTGTACCACTGCTTGAAGAAGGTGTCTTCCATAAACTGGCAGTAGGACTGGGAGTTGAGCTTGACTCCATCCTCAACCCGAAAAGGCCCCACAAGCTCATCTTTGATGATACCAGCCCAAACCAGTACTCCACCTCCACCTTGCTGGCGTCTGAGTCGGACTGGAGCTCTCTGCCCTTTACCAATCCAGCCACGGGCCCATCCATCTGGCCCATCAAGACTCACTCTCATTTAATCAGTCCATAAAACCTTAGAAAAATCAGTCTTGAGATATTTCTTGGCCCAGTCTTGACGTTTCAGCTTGTGTGTCTTGTTCAGTGGTGGTCGTCTTTCAGCCTTTCTTACCTTGGCCATGTCTCTGAGTATTGCACACCTTGTGCTTTTGGGCACTCCAGTGATGTTGCAGCTCTGAAATATGGCCAAACTCGTGGCAAGTGGCATCTTGGCAGCTGCACGCTTGACTTTTCTCAGTTCATGGGCAGTTATTTTGCCCCTTGGTTTTTCCACACGCTTCTTGCGACCCTGTTGACTATTTTGAATGAAACGCTTGATTGTTCGATGATCACGCTTCAGAAGCTTTGCAATTTTAAGAGTGCTGCATCCCTCTGCAAGATATCTCACTATTTTTGACTTTTCTGAGCCTGTCAAGTCCTTCTTTTGACCCATTTTGCCAAAGGAAAGGAAGTTGCCTAATAATTATGCACACCTGATATAGGGTGTTGATGTCATTAGACCACACCCCTTCTCATTACAGAGATGCACATCACCTAATATGCTTAATTGGTAGTAGGCTTTCGAGCCTATACAGCTTGGAGTAAGACAACATGCATAAAGAGGATGATGTGGTCAAAATACTCATTTGCCTAATAATTCTGCACTCCCTGTATATATATTACATATATATTTATATGCTAAAATCAGTTAACAGCAATGTGATATATATATATATATATATATACTAAAATCAGTTAACAGCAATGTGATATATATATATATATATATACTAAAATCAGTTAACAGCAATGTGATATATATATATATATATATATATATATATATATATATATATACTAAAATCAGTTAACAGCAATGTGATATATATATATATATATATATATATACTAAAATCAGTTAACAGCAATGTGATATATATATATATATATATATATATATACTAAAATCAGTTAACAGCAATGTGATATATATATATATATATATACTAAAATCAGTTAACAGCAATGTGATATATATTTATATATATATATATATATATACTAAAATCAGTTAACAGCAATGTGATATATATATATATATATATATATACTAAAATCAGTTAACAGCAATGTGATATATATATATATATATATATATATATATATATACTAAAATCAGTTAACAGCAATGTGATATATATATATATATATATATACTAAAATCAGTTAACAGCAATGTGATATATATATATATATATATACTAAAATCAGTTAACAGCAATGTGATATATATATATATATATATATATATATATATATATATACTAAAATCAGTTAACAGCAATGTGATATATATATATATATATATATATACTAAAATCAGTTAACAGCAATGTGATATATATATATATATATATATATATATATATATATATACTAAAATCAGTTAACAGCAATGTGAGGAGAGCACAGTTAACCCCATGTCTACCAACAAGGGTTGCTTGCAGCAAAAAAAAAACAGCAGCACCCTCTGGCAGAGCAGACACGGGGTAGAAAGAAATAAAGGAAGCTCTTTTAAAATTATTTTATAAGGGGAAGTAAGCTATACTTTAATCATATGGCACACAGACTTACGGTTTCTAAGGAAAATCAGCATTTAAGGCTGCCAGAGCAGCCCAGCCCAGCCCCTTCCCACTCTTATTAAAATTAACAAAAAACTGGCTTGGGCTTCAAATTATTTTATTTTTTTAAACAGCCTAAGCCTTCTGCAAATTAGGTGTAATAGACGCCCTCTTGGCTGTGGCGCGCCCTGTGTGCACTGAGTGTATCACGCCCCCGATCAGGTGCATCAAGCCTCAAATTCAAAATGACAGGCCAGCCTGTAGTTAAAAAGTGCTGGCCTGTGAGACGTGGGAGGGGAAGTTTTGCTTACCTTCCTAATATATGGCTAGTTGCAACTCTCTGATTGCGCAGATAATCAGATCTGACAGTCTGATCATCTGCCGGTTGATGATGTGCTGCTTCTGCTGTCACACTGTCCGTAGTGTCGGACCGCTTGAGGACTCTGGAGCCGCCTACCTGGGACTAGTCTCTTTCCTCTCTACTCTAACCAACGCCATGCCCACTCAGTCAAAGACAGAGTGAGGAGTGTGTGTGTACACACTGTAAAATGCGGGAAAAATAAATCTACTTCCTCCCGCTCTAACGCTAACTGCCTGTCTCTGACTCAGAGTGTTCCCTCTTACTGAGTCTGACTTCCGACCACCACCGCCCAACTGCCGCACTGTCTCGGTCAGTTTTAACACAATTTAAAAAATAAATAAAATATATATATATATATATATATATATTTTTTTTTTTAAATTGCTCCCACTGCTCCCTATTGCGCCCCGGGCCACTGCCCGGCCCTAGAAATGGCCCTGGCCCCTTTTGCCCCACGTAACGTTAGAGACGGTCCTGACTGAGATCCCAAAAATGTAGAACTAATTTGCCAAGTGCCGCCTGCACTGTGCATTGGACCCAGCAATCTGTCACTCATCTAGCCTGATTCTGTGTTCCTGTATACAGCGCTGCTGCCAGCACCGAGCTAATGTACTTTTAAGCTGAGTACATTAGCTCGGTGCTGGCATACAGGAACACAGAATCAGGCTAGATGAGTGACAGATTGCTGGGTCCAATGCGCAGTGCAGGCGGCACTTGGCAAATTAGTTCTACAGGCATTTTCCTCTCTCTGCTTCTGCTCACAGCAGCAGTGACGTACAGTAATAGGAGGCAGGGGAGGCAGTGCCTCCCCTGTCCAATGAGGAAAAAAAAAGATTTAAAATAATATTTATTAAAAAAAAAAAAAGTGGTTTTTATTTTATTAATTTTTGGCCACGCCCACCTATGTCCCAAGGGTACCCCCCCCCATGGCGATTACTATTTCCATTAGTAACTGTAATGTGCGTTTACTGCGTTGTGCGCTTGCGCTGAAAAAGTGAAGTCAACATCCATTGTTGCGCAATTAGGAGGCAGTGAGCCAGTCCGCTGCCATCCATTTAATTGCGCAACATGGATCAAAGTGTTGAGTCTGCTCACTTAGCTGCTGCGCCACCCACTGGTGACTCGCCGGGCCCTCTACAAGCTCCAATGGAGGCGGTTCTCAAAACCGCCTCCATGATGAGCTAGTTCACTTGACCCAATCAGCATTCAGCAGCACTGTGGGGAGGCGTGCCTGCTGGGCTGCTGATTGACAGGTGGGTCATGTGACCGTTTGTGTGCCGAGAGACAGACTGGCGGGAAGGAAGACTCAGTGTTGTGGAGGGAGTTGCTGAGCTGTTCTGTGTGCCCGTCCGACCGTGCTTAGTGTGCCACTGCCTACTAGTTGTTGTGGCTGTGTTTAGGAGGTTTGTCCTGAGGTGCGCTACCGTAGTGCGCTGCCTGGAGGGGACTGAGGGACTCAGAACTTCTCGGAGGGAAAGGAGGAGGAGGACGGAGGAGCGGAGCCCCAGTGCCACGTGGGTGGACCCGCCGGTGCAGTCAGACCAGAGTGACTGTGTCGTAGAGTGAGGAGGAAAGGACTTCACTGAGGAGTTACATGTGTGCTCCTGTGTTTATTCCGTGTCTCAGTGTGTTTTCCATCATTATTCTAAAAGTGGTAGGTTAATAAAAAGAATACAATGCAATACCAAACTTTTGTAAATACAAAAAAGACGTGGCGCTAGAAAGCTAGGTATTTAGAAATCATACAATTCTAAAAAAGAGAGAGTATATATATCTCTTAAAAACACTTAAATATTGCAATAAAAGTCATAAAGTACAGATATATTCAATATATACACTAATATTTAATCAAACACAGTGGGAAAATAAATACATATACACACAACATATAATAAAGCACACCTTATTAAACTAAACAGATAATAACAATAATTATATACCACCGGTGGTAAGTGTGATTTACATTAAATGAATTTGATAGATATGCTCTAATAAAATTTTACTAATAATTTAAGTAAGATGCTAAAATACTGTGAATACAAGTGTACCCACAAAAACGATCGTATGAAAAAAAGCGTTCAATAAGTGGTTTATAGGCAGTCTATTGTTCAGCACTTTGTTAAGCCGGTTCAAGGATAATTATTCCACTGAAGCAAAAGTGTTTCCAAAAAAGTGGTTAACAAATACCTTAGGCTACGGGACTGTGTATCCAGGGCAGACTCTCTTAGGTTCAGAGTCTCGATAGGAGTATAAAGATCACCGTAGTTATTGGGTGTCCACGTCCTCCTCGTAGCTAGGAATTTCCTCCGTCGAACACTTTTGGCGTGTGACGTAGTAGCACTTGTCACATGGGTGTGATCCTCCAATCACTGAGGGAGTTTCTCTGCTTCCAAATCCAAATGCGGGAAGTTCAAAATCAGTTCACACAGAGCGCTCTGTAATGGTGAAAGTTCTCCCCAAGTAAAGATCAGTGTTGCATCTACGCGTTTCAGCCGTGTGACGGCCTTTATCAAGATGTATAAACTGATCCGAGTACTGCCTTTATATAGCCTTTAACCACTTCCTGTATACAATCAATTCATTTCTGATTGTTAAAGTCCAATCTTTCTTTTTAGCATCTTAAAGTCAATTGAAAAACACATATAAATCACTTAATAAACTTAATTAAAACTTTAACTAAAAACGGAAATTCGTACAATATTTAAAAAGTTGTAAATATAAAAATAGAACGAAATATACAAATCCAAATTTCATAGTAATTGTGATAATTGTATATATTATTTATAATACACTAAGTTAATCATAATAACCAAGAGCACAAATAAATCCCAAATTACAGCAATTCAATGTATGACCTTATCATTATAAAAGGGAATCCATAACAGTTATATATGCAATGAAGAAGGAAATATATAAATAGAATTGCAATGTAAAATAAATATATAATATACTAAAATCCATCTATATAAAACCAAACATATATAAATATAAAAATAGAACGAAATCAACAAATCCAAATTTCATAATAATTGTGATAATTATATATATTATTTATAATACACTAAGTTAATCATAATAACCAAGAGCACAAATAAATCCCAAATTACAGCAATTCAATGTATGACCTTATCATTATAAAAGGGAATCCATAACAGTTATATATGCAATGAAGAAGGAAATATATAAATAGAATTGCAATGTAAAATAAATATATAATATACTAAAATCCATCTATATAAAACCAAATATATATAAAATATGCTAAAATTTTAGCATATTTTATATATATTTGGTTTTATATAGATGGATTTTAGTATATTATATATTTATTTTACATTGCAATTCTATTTATATATTTCCTTCTTCATTGCATATATAACTGTTATGGATTCCCTTTTATAATGATAAGGTCATACATTGAATTGCTGTAATTTGGGATTTATTTGTGCTCTTGGTTATTATGATTAACTTAGTGTATTATAAATAATATATATAATTATCACAATTATTATGAAATTTGGATTTGTTGATTTCGTTCTATTTTTATATTTATATATGTTTGGTTTTATATAGATGGATTTTAGTATATTATATATTTATTTTACATTGCAATTCTATTTATATATTTCCTTCTTCATTGCATATATAACTGTTATGGATTCCCTTTTATAATGATAAGGTCATACATTGAATTGCTGTAATTTGGGATTTATTTGTGCTCTTGGTTATTATGATTAACTTAGTGTATTATAAATAATATATACAATTATCACAATTACTATGAAATTTGGATTTGTATATTTCGTTCTATTTTTATATTTACAACTTTTTAAATATTGTACGAATTTCCGTTTTTAGTTAAAGTTTTAATTAAGTTTATTAAGTGATTTATATGTGTTTTTCAATTGACTTTAAGATGCTAAAAAGAAAGATTGGACTTTAACAATCAGAAATGAATTGATTGTATACAGGAAGTGGTTAAAGGCTATATAAAGGCAGTACTCGGATCAGTTTATACATCTTGATAAAGGCCGTCACACGGCTGAAACGCGTAGATGCAACACTGATCTTTACTTGGGGAGAACTTTCACCATTACAGAGCGCTCTGTGTGAACTGATTTTGAACTTCCCGCATTTGGATTTGGAAGCAGAGAAACTCCCTCAGTGATTGGAGGATCACACCCATGTGACAAGTGCTACTACGTCACACGCCAAAAGTGTTCGACGGAGGAAATTCCTAGCTACGAGGAGGACGTGGACACCCAATAACTACGGTGATCTTTATACTCCTATCGAGACTCTGAACCTAAGAGAGTCTGCCCTGGATACACAGTCCCGTAGCCTAAGGTATTTGTTAACCACTTTTTTGGAAACACTTTTGCTTCAGTGGAATAATTATCCTTGAACCGGCTAACTGTTACTTAACAAAGTGCTGAACAATAGACTGCCTATAAACCACTTATTGAACGCTTTTTTTCATACGATCGTTTTTGTGGGTACACTTGTATTCACAGTATTTTAGCATCTTACTTAAATTATTAGTAAAATTTTATTAGAGCATATCTATCAAATTCATTTAATGTAAATCACACTTACCACCGGTGGTATATAATTATTGTTATTATCTGTTTAGTTTAATAAGGTGTGCTTTATTATATGTTGTGTGTATATGTATTTATTTTCCCACTGTGTTTGATTAAATATTAGTGTATATATTGAATATATCTGTACTTTATGACTTTTATTGCAATATTTAAGTGTTTTTAAGAGATATATATACTCTCTCTTTTTTAGAATTGTACGATTTCTAAATACCTAGCTTTCTAGCGCCACGTCTTTTTTGTATTTTATTTGTGTTCTCCTATGAATTGCTTTCAGAGTGCAATTCGTGTTTGATGTGTGCTGGTATTTTAGTATTAAGGAGTTTTTAATTCTATTTTGTTGAATACCAAACTTTTGTGACCACTTGAAAAGCATAATGTAGTTCACCAGATAAACAAGTTCTTGATATGTAGTAACAAGTTTGGAAAATATTTCTTCCCATATAAATTTAAAAAGTAATGAATGTGGTTAATGCAATACTATAGACATCTATCTAGATGAGCAATATCTTTCATTCTAAAATGTACATTTTGGTTAATAATTCTTACTTAGATAACACATGTAAACTTTGGGTCACTGGTTTCTTATTTGCTGTTTTGGCCATTAACAAATGGGCTTTATGGCATTCTTATTAAAAAACACATAAAATAAACAAAAATCAGAATCAGTGCATAGTTCATTGTCTCAGCATATTGCTTTACATAAATGTCAAACCTTTTGGGTAATTTGTTTAAATGGAGGGGCGGTTAATCTATTGGTTTGTTTCATTATAACAACATTTTCTATCTCAATGGAGTCTAATATGCTTTTTCATATCTATTAAATATAAATAGTAAATATTTTACCTGATTGCCCTTCCTCTAATTAATTTGTTTAACAAGTGGAAATCTGTTTCTGTACATGGTATATGGGAAAGAAGTTTGCTATGGTAAAGACTTAAAGAGAACATTTTGTGTATAATTTAAGATCAAATTATTTTTCTTCACTCCCTGATACACATTTAAGATTTCAGATATGATTTATGGAACATGTATCAGTGTTGTAATTATGTTTAACCCTGTCTGAATAGTGTAATGCAAACAATCCACTTGCAGTTGGGTATCCTGTAGCTCTGCTCAGGGCCATGACAGGCTATGAGAAATGGCTAGGTTGTAAACTTTACAAATTGTAGTGTTTTATGTAACTGATTTTCAGAAGAGTTGGCAAAGCAAATGCTGACCAGATGAGTGCCATATTTGAATTGGTTCCCAGTGACTGGGGCTGTGTTTGGAAAGTCTCCCTTTTTGGTTCATGACATGATGTAAAAAGAGATAATGAATTCTCATCTGAGTCATTTAAAAAAAATATATGTAATAATGATTGCAGTTGTTAAATGTTTTGAGAAATAATGCCACTGTACAGTAAATGGTTAAACACATAGTCAAAGGGACAGGACATTCAAAATTAAACTTTCATGATTGAGGTAGTGCATGTTATTTTAATAGACTTTTCTAGTTAATTATATTTTGAGAATTAGCATTAACTGTTACTGGCCCCATGTCAGCAAATCAAATTAGTTTTTGAAAGGAACATGAAAGTCATAATTAAACTTCCATCATTCAGATAGAAATTGCACTAACAATTCTCCTCTGCCCACATAACCCTAATCCCGAAATCAGGCAGAAACCCCTTGGAACCGAGTTCTTATCGTCCCATCTCACTCCTCAACTCAGACTACAAGGTCTTTACCAAGCTCCTTGCCAATCGCCTAAAAACTATACTGCCCACTTTGCTCACTCCGGACCAAACTGGCTTTGTATATCGGAGGACCCCAGTGACCAACCTAAGACGTGTGCTCCACGTCATCAATTACTACTGGGAGAGGGAGCAGTCTCACCCAGGGAGGGGAAACTCGGAGGCCTTTCTCCTGTCTTTAGACGCGGAGAAGGCCTTCGACCGTGTCGAGTGGCCCTACCTTTTTGACACCCTGAACCGGTTCAACTTCAGAGGCGCCTATTTGGAGGCACTGAGGAAGCTCTATTCCACACCTGATGCCCAAATCTTGGTCAACGGATGCTTCTCTTCGGGTTTTTCTCTGGGGAGGGGCACTAGACAGGGTTGCCCACTCTCTACCCTGATTTTTGACCTGGCCCTGGAGCCTTTGGCTCTGAGACTACGACAGGTTTTCCCAGGAGTATCACTGGGCAGTGTGACATTGCATCTAGCGTTGTATGCCGACGACATGATGCTATTCGTGGACTCCCCCACGGAATCCATCCCTACTATTCTAGACACGCTGGAAAGGTTTGGACGATTTTCAGGCTATAAGATAAATACCGATAAGTTGGAGATGCTGTGGCTGAACAAGAAATCCTTAGAGCCTACTGCGTACCCATTTGTGGAAGTGACAGATTTCCTCACATACCTAGGTATCAACTTACATCGAAACCCACATAAAATATATGAACTCAATATTACAAGCCAATGTGATCGGATCTGTTCCCGATTGAATGGTTGGCAAAACCTCCCTTTAAGTCTTACTGGGCGCATAAACCTATTTAAAATGTCGCTCTTGCCTAAGATTTTATATCCTCTATCAATGTTGCCTTTCATGATGTCTAGAGGAGATCTTACAAAACTAGATAGAACATTGCGGCGATTCATATGGAGGGGGAGGAAACCTAGAATTGCAACACATAGATTGCACGCCTCCTTTTTAAACGGCGGTCTGGGTTTACCACATATCCAGTATTACAACTGGGCTTCTCTTATACGACTAGTATTGGACTGGCAGCTAAACACAGAGCATTTCTCTGATAGGCAGCTAGAGGACAACGTGATTGGTGTATGCAGTTTGAATTACCTTCCTTATTATCCCTGGGGAGACTTGCCCCAACATATTCGTAATAATCTCCTGTATAGAGACCCCCTTAGGATCTGGCTGCAGGCACATAAAATGCTGGGACCCTCGCACCCTTCACCCAAATACATACCCATTAGAGGCAACATTGACTTCCCGGGAGGGACTGATCAGGCTCCCTTCAGTATGTGGCACGCAAAGGGACTACAAAGGGTGGGGGACGTTCTGGATCCATTGTCGCGCACCGTCAGGTCATTCCAAGACTTGAAAACCGCCTATGAGCTTCCAAACCAACATTTTTACGCATACCTACAGCTTAGACACTATGTCAACACATTAATGGGTGCCAATCCAAAATTCTGGAGTCAAGCCCCATTCACAATTCCCCAGCTTGCTTTTAAGATGGGGAGTTTTTCCATGTCAGGAATTTATCAAGAAATACTCCGAAAACATACCACCAAAGCTCAGGGAGAGTTACTGGAAAAACTGAACTCAGACACCACACATGAGATTTCCATCCAGGATATCCAAACCAGTCTCACAAAGGCCAAATCGGCGACTTTGGCACTGGCTTTAAAGGAAGCACAGATTAGAATGATCAATAGAGATTACATCACTCCTAGTAGAAGAGCTAGATGGAACCCTGAATTCCCTAACAAATGTGTGAAATGTCAGATTCCCGACCCCTCCTTAGCACATTACTTTTTTGATTGCCCCTTGATCAGGCGATTTTGGGGTCGTCTGCAATATTGGCTTAAGACCAACTTGGGTATTGAAATCTCCTTCGACCTCACAAATATATACTTTTTTACATGGTCCACTGTACCTAACAGAACACATCCTATATTGACACTTTGTGCTAGCAAGACACTGCATACTAACGTTGTGGTGCTCTAACCGCGCCCCCACTATACCACAATTTAAGAAAACACTATTTAAACACCTATTCATTGAGAGACAGGATGTATGTTGGGACACCAAACATAGATTATTACCTTTTTTAAAGAAATGGACATGCTTTTTGGAAAAGCTGCCCTCTGGACAACAGAGCCAAATTCTCAAACCATTTGCACATCATGAGATATTGCTAGAAGCAACGCTTAGGGGTGAGTGGACAGCAGTGATAGCGGAGAGATCCTCCCAAAATAGAACTGGAGACGCGGAGACAATTCTCATTGAATCCTTATTCTGATCCTCTCTTCCCCTCCCTCCTGCCCCCCGCCCCCCCCCCTTTTTTTTTTTTTTCTTCCCCTCCCTCCACCCCCGCAGATGTACTTGCCCAAATACCTTCTTCATATTTCTCATAATTGGGACTTGTCAGAAGCCATTGGGATGAAATTTCTCAACCTTAGCTTAGTTAAGTTGTTATAAGTTAGAGATTTAGGTTTAGGATTTTGACTGCATTAAATTACTAAATTTACTGAGGGATACGTGCAAACTACCGGTAGAATGGTACACATTTAAGTTTACAGCCAACAGATCGACAATGCATCACTAATATGTAAACATCTTATTGTACAAGTTCAGATGGTATATTGTATATTGCTGCTCTTTTAATTCTCTCTTTGCTGTGAATTTCAAGATGACCGGAAACGTACTCATTTCTTTGCTGTAAGACAAATGGATGTATTTGTGGATTATGTAACATTTTGTTGTATCCTCAGTATTAATAAAAAGAATTAAAAAAAAAAAGAAATTGCACTAACAAAACAAAAAAAACCTTTCTATTTTACTTTTACTATGTACTTCATTCTTTTGGTATCCTTTGTTGAAGAGCATACCTAAGTGGGATGTGCATATGCATTTCTTGAGCACCCTATTGCAGCAGCTGTGTTGGTGTAACAATCAACTCACTTGTAATTGTAACAACCAAGATATCATGTAAAATTGAGGATGTGTTACAAGAGTTGAGGATGACAGTACACTATATGCTTTTAGTGAACTGTATAACACTTGTTATTAATTTTGCCGGACAGCTAGCTCCCAGTAACTGGAGTGTCTATTAGTGGGAGTTGACTTCGGCAGGTATTCGTAGCAATGGATAAACAGAGATAAACAGTACTGCAGAGGTAAATTATATATCAGGATGCAGTTAGTAGAAAGAGACCAGGGTTAAATGCAAGCAGCTTCAGTTTACAAACAGTAATGCAGAGGTTAATTGTATTTCAAGATGCAGTTAGTAGAGAGAGTTCACGGTTAAATGCAAGCAGCTTCACTATACAAAACTTACACTTGCAGTATGTTTAAGTGTACTTCAGAAGAGAGTTGCACAGTCAGTTTATGAAAGTTTATACAGCACCTGTCCAGAAGTCGCTGAATGAGATTTCCCCTTTAAGCAAACTGCTGCTGCTGTGAGTGCGATGAGTGCAGCACAGAGATCCGGTCCCAATGAGCTTGGTGAGCAGTGTGAACGCTGTGGTCCCTGTGTTTCCTGTTTGCTGAGTGGTGTGTCACGCCAGGTTGTTAGGAATACTCACAAGCAGATCCTGGATGGGGGAGGTGTGGAGTGAAGTCCTGCTGCAGATAGGTAATGTCAGCACCGGCTGAAATAGAGGTATGCTGATAGAAAAGGGAATAAATACACAGTTTAAATCCTGTTATGCTGTAGAAAAGGTAAGGACTGGAACTGTAGCTATTACACTTCAATAAACCAGCAAAGGACCATGGGAGGAAGCAGGTTTATATTGGGTTCAGGTAGGAAGTTAACAAGATGTAAAGGTGGTATATAGTATTTGCTTGACACATTTAAGGTGGAATAGGAGGATCATGACACATCCCCCCCCCCCCCAAAAATCCATCAAGAAGGGATCAGGGTGCGGGACGATCGGGATGGCGCCTATGAAAGAGAGACACCAGCTGGGGAGCCGAGAGGTTGGCTGCAGGCTCCCAAGAATCTTCAGAGGAATCAAATCCAGCCCAATGGACAAGGTACTGCAGTTGTCCATTGCATCGACGAGAGTCCAAAACGGAATGTACTTCATATTCAGGATCCGACGTCGGGGACACCAGAGCAGGAAGAGGCAGAAGACGAGAGGTATCACAGGGTTTGATCAATGATATATGAAAAGTCGGGTGGATGCGGTAAGTAGCAGGGAGCTGTAAGGTAACAGTAAGTGGGTTGCGAATGGCTACAATTGGAAAAGGACCAACAAAGAGATTGTTAAACTTCCTGCATGGTGAGGGTATTCTAAGATTTTTTGTGCTTAACCAAACCATGTCCCCAACCTTGTAATTAGGTTGTGGACGATGCCGTAAATCATAGTTGCGCTTTTGAGAAGCTTGTGCATGCTTGATATTGCTTTGGACCACATTGTATGTTAGTTTAATAGAATTGATGAGATCATTAACCTGAGGACAAGGAGTGTGAGAGGATGATAAGGGATGGAAACATGGATGGAGTCCTGAGTTGATATAGTAAGGTGAAAATCCGGTAGAAGAGTTAGTAGTATTATTGTATGCGAATTCCGCTTGAGGTATGAAGGAGACCCATGATTTGTGGGTGCTAGAGCAGAAGCATCTTAAGTACTGCTCTAGCCACTGGTTGGTCCTCTCACAGAGACCATTTGACTGAGGGTGGTATGAGGTGGTGAGATGTTGCTGAATGGAAAGAGAGGAACAGAGAAATTTCCAAAACTTTGAGGTGAACTGCGAGCCTCTGTCACTCAATACAGATGTAGGTAATCCGTGAAGGCGCACAACCTCTTTGATAAACAGCTCGGCGGTTTGTTGTGCTGTAGGGAGAGAGTCAGTTGGTATGAAATGAGCCATACGAGAAAATAGATCCACTACGACAAATATGGCAGTCTTTCCTTGGGATTTAGGGAGGTCAACGATAAAGTCCATAGAGAGGCTTTTCCATGGGCAATCTGGAATGGGTAGATTTTGTAATAGGCCAATAGGCAATTGGTGTGAAGGCTTAGAGGTCTGACAGGTGGGGCAGGACTTGATATAGGCTTTTACTGAGTGTTTCATGGAGGGCCACCAAAAATGTCTTTGTAGGAGATCCAGTGTTTTTTGTACGCCTAAGTGTCCAGCCAGTGTAGAATCATGTGTGAGTTGTAAAGCCTTGTCACGGAGAGAGGGAGGTATATAAAACTTAGAGTTGTTACATAGGATACCATTGTCATCTTTAGATAAAGTGTAGGAACTTGTAGTGGGGTCCAATTGTTGTTGGGTTTTGAGCTCTGAGAAATCCTTGGACATGAAACCAATGAAGGATGTTTTAGGGATTATAGTTGTGTAGGAAGGATCAGAGTGGGGCTTATGGTCCTTGCGTGAGAGTGCGTCAGCTTTCCCGTTTTTTGAACCGGGGCGGTAGCTTATGGTAAAATTGAACCGGGAGAAGTAGAGGCTCCAACGAAGTTGGCGAGCAGAGAGAGTGCGATTGGTTTGGAGGTATTGGAGATTTTTGTGATCTGTGAGAATAGTTATAGGGTGTTCTGCCCCCTCCAGTAAGTGTCTCCACTGATCAAAGGATGACTTGATGGCTAATAACTCTTTTTCCCCTTAGGGGTAATTCAACTCAGCGGGTGTTAAAAGTCTGGAGAAATAACAAACAGGATGGATCTGTTTGTCAGGAGAGGACCTTTGAGAAAGAACTGAACCGATGGCATATTCGGAAGCGTCAACTTCTAATATGAACTGAGCTTTGCTGTTTGGTAATTGAAGATGACACAAACAGGGACTTGAGGTCATTGAAGGCTTTTTGAGACTGGGGGGTCCAGAGGAAAGGTTTTGTCGTCTTAGTGAGATTTGTTAATGGCTTAGTGATAGCTGCGAAATTATGGATAAAGCGCCTGTAAAAGTTTGCAAAGCCTAAGAAGCGTTGTACTTCTTTGATAGTGGTTGGTGTAGGCCAAGATGTGATGGCTTTGATTTTATTGTCTTCCATCATAATGGTACTTTGACTGATACGGTAACCTAGGAATGAGACCTCTGTAACATGAAAGAGACATTTCTCTAATTTTACGTAAAGACTATGTGACCTTAGTCTGGACAACACTTGCCTGACATGTATGACATGTTCTGAAAGGGAAGAAGAATAGATTAGAATATCGTCAAGATAGACCACCAGAAAAGTGTCTAAGATGTCCCTAAAGATATCGTTGATAAAATTCTGGAATGTCGCCGGGGCGTTGCACAGACCGAATGGCATAACAGTATATTCAAAAAGACCATACCTAGTCCTAAATGCTGTCAGCCACTCGTCCCCGGACCTTATTCTAACAAGGTTGTATGCGCCCCTAAGGTCTAGTTTAGTAAATATAGTAGCGCCACTCAACCTCTCAACCAATTCTAGGATTAGAGGTAGCGGGTACCTGTTCTTTATCATGCGTTTATTTAATTCACGATAATCTATAATAGGGCGCAAGGACCCGTCCTTGTTTTTCACAAAAAAGATGCCGGCACCGGCAGGGGAAGTGGAGGGACGGATGAAACCTTTCTTTAAATTATCGGTTATGTAGTTTTTTAAATGTTGTAACTCAGGTCTGGACAGGGGATAGATATGGCCGTAGGGAATGGTGGCTCCAGGTAACAGGTCAATGGGGCAATCGTAGGACCTGTGTGGAGGTAATGACTTGGCCTCTTTCTGATCGAAGACATCAGAGAAATCTGAATACTGAGGAGGAATAGAAGGAGCAGAGGTAGAGAGTAAATGAGCAGTTGGAAAACAGGTCTTAGAGCAGTAAGAAGAGGGAAAGGATAGAGTAAGTGTGTCCCAATGCACCGAGGGTTGGTGTAACTGTAACCAGGTAATTCCCAGAACTATAGGATAGAGAGGGGATGATATGATTTCAAAGGTAATGGTCTCAGAATGACCAGAGGCAGTAGTAACCAGTAAGGGAATAGTCTGTTGCATGACAGGACCAGATGGTAGATGTGAACCGTCAATAACTTTGAGAGGCAGAGGTGTGCTTTTGAAAGAAGAAGGTATTTTATTAACAGTGACTAAACTCAAATCAATAAAGTTGGGACATGCTCCGGTATCTATGATGGCTTCACACTTTATCCTGTGTTGTTCCCACTGCAAGGATAAGGGTAATGTTAGATAGGCAGTGGCAATATTTTTTGTGTTTAGGCAATGGTTGAAAGGGTGTACCTTACCTATCTTCTGTTTGAATAGTAGTGGACACTCCTTAACAACATGGTCTGCTGATGCGCAATACATACACAAATTTAATGTACGGCGTCTCAATTTCTCTTGTGGAGAGAGAGGTCCACGTAGAAAACTAATGTCCATAGGTTGCTCAGGTGATGAAGTAGATGGCGTCTGTAAAACCCTGTGCTGAGGGGGGTTAGAGGGGCTTTTTTCTTGCCTCCTCTCCCTAAGTCTACGGTCAATAGTAGTGGTAAGAATGTACAGTTCTTCCAGGCGGTCTGGAATACCTACTCTGGCGAGTTCATCCTTAATGTCTTCGGATAAACCAAGGCGATACTGGTTTTTCAGAGAAACCTCATTCCAGAGGGAATCTCTGGCCCATATCCTAAAACGAGTGATATACTCTTCAACTGGGGCTTTAAGCTGTTTTAAACCTCTGAGTTTGCCCTCAGCTGTAATCTGGCGGTAGGGATCATCATAAAGAGAGGAGAGGGCTTTAAGGAAGCAGTCCAGGGAATTCAGTATTGGGTCTTGTGACTCATAGAAAGAGTCAGCCCAGACCCTTGGCTCTCCCCTAAGGTATGATAGGATGGTTAGTACTTTGGCCCTGTCAGTGGGGTAGGTCCTAGGGCGTAAATCGAAAAGCAATAAGCATGCATTACGAAATTGACGAAAAGTGGAGCGGTCCCCTGAGAACTTTTCGGGGTATGAAACCTGGGGTTCAGCATGATGGTCATTTCCAGAATTTCTATTTGATAGCACTTCCCTTAAGCAGGCTTTAAGGCTTTGATTTTCCACCTGCAAATCCCTGAAAGCCTGGGTTAGGTTATCCAGCCTTTGATTTAGGCTGTGTAGCTGGGGAGTGACGTCAGTGGGCTCCATGGCTACTATATATGGCTGGTTTATTATGTAACAATCAACTCACTTGTAATTGTAACAACCAAGATATCATGTAAAATTGAGGATGTGTTACAAGAGTTGAGGATGACAGCAGTGTTAATTTCGTCGACTAAAACTAGACTAAAATGACCATAAAACTAAAGAAATTCTGATGACTAAAATACGACTAAAACTAAAATGACATTTTAGTCAAAAGACTATGACTAAAACTAAATCAAAATGACATTTTAGTCAAAAGACTATGACTAAAACTAAATCAAAATGTGCTGACAAAAAACATTTTATGCAAGTTGTTATAATCAATCCATATCTAATTACTCCTCTTTTGTAAAATTTACGAAACTTAATTTTATTAAATTTTAAGATAAATAAAGACTTGTTATATACCACAACAGTTAAATCTGTTAAATCTGTATTCATGTTCAAACCTTAATACCATAAATAAAAACAGGTTAATAAACCTTTACTCCAGGAGTATATAATGAGTTTGGAAGTTCTAGAGCAGTGCTAATATCGTTGCCGAAACTTTTTCGAATCTGTGAACAATCAATTGATTCTTCCTATAGAAATAAGCATAACCCACAAGTATGGGTTTAAGTTATGCTGTGCCTGTGCTATCTGCAGAAACTTTTTGTTGTGTTGAGTTACTTGATACTTGTTTTAATTATTAACAGAGAACTGTTAAAGGTTTTATATTGGGTAATATGTTCAATTTAGCCAATACAGTTTACAGTTTTTTTTTTATATATTTTAAAGTTGCACTTCTGTTTTTTTATGAAACTTGGTTTTATTTAATTGTAAGTTTAATAAAGACGTTACATATCACAACGGCTAAATCTGTGTCTGTATTGCATGTTTAAACCTTAATACCATAAATATTAACAGGTATTATGTTTACTCCTGGAGTATGTAATCAGTTTGCAAATGATATAGAAATGCTTAAATAACGCATTACACTTTAACTAAACCCCTTAGATTTTAGTTGACTAAAATCTACTGGGATTTAGTCGACTAAAATCTACTGAAAATTCAGTCGACTAAAACTAGACTAAAACTAAAACAATTCAGATGACTAAAATACGACTAAAACTAAAATGGCATTTTAGTCAAAAGACTAAAACTAAGACTAAATTGAAATTTGCCGTCAAAATTAACACTGGATAACAGTACACTATATGTTTTTAGTGAACTGTATAACACTTGTTATTAATTTTGCCGGACAGCTAGCTACCAGTAACTGGAGTGTCTATTAGTGGGAGTTGACTTCGGCAGGTATTCGTAGCAATGGATAAACAGAGATAAACAGTACTGCAGAGGTAAATTATATATCAGGATGCAGTTAGTAGAAAGAGACCAGGGTTAAATGCAAGCAGCTTCAGTTTACAAACAGTAATGCAGAGGTTAATTGTATTTCAAGATGCAGTTAGTAGAGAGAGTTCACGGTTAAATGCAAGCAGCTTCACTATACAAAACTTACACTTGTAGTATGTTTAAGTGTACTTCAGAAGAGAGTTGCACAGTCAGTTTATGAAAGTTTATACAGCACCTGTCCAGAAGTCGCTGAATGAGATTTCCCCTTTAAGCAAACTGCTGCTGCTGTGAGTGCGATGAGTGCAGCACAGAGATCCGGTCCCAATGAGCTTGGTGAGCAGTGTGAACGCTGTGGTCCCTGTGTTTCCTGTTTGCTGAGTGGTGTGTCATGCCAGGTTGTTAGGAATACTCACAAGCAGATCCTGGATGGGGGAGGTGTGGAGTGAAGTCCTGCTGCAGATAGGTAATGTCAGCACCGGCTGAAATAGAGGTATGCTGATAGAAAAGGGAATAAATACACAGTTTAAATCCTGTTATGCTGTAGAAAAGGTAAGGACTGGAACTGTAGCTATTACACTTCAATAAACCAGCAAAGGACCATGGGAGGAAGCAGGTTTATATTGGGTTCAGGTAGGAAGTTAACAAGATGTAAAGGTGGTATATAGTATTTGCTTGACACATTTAAGGTGGAATAGGAGGATCATGACAGTTGGCAGTATTGATAACTTGGTCTTTGTGTAAAATTTGTATGGTAAATTATTTCTATTTTTACAATACAGTAGTGAGTAGAGAAGAGATTGTGTATCATTCTAATTGCTTAGTAACTGGCACTGTGCCACAGAATTGTGTGAGTGTGTATGTGAGCAGAGTGTGTGTAGTGTGTGAGTCAGTGAGCAGAGTATGTGTGCTTTATTCTCCAGATAATCAACACATTTCAGATGAGCTGGTGATTTAGATGAGTGTTTCTCAACCATGGTGATCAAGTACCCCCAACTGGCCAGGTTTTCATTTTAGATGAATCAGTGCACCGGTGAAGTAATCAGCTGATCAGTAACACAGTGGTTACTAACTTGCTCTCACCTATCAGCTGATTATTTCACCTGTGCACTGGTTCAGCTATAATGAAAACCTGTCCTGTTGCGGGTACTTGCGGCCCGCGGTATATGTGTTTCTCTGGCATATCATATCTAGTGCCTCACCAGCCTCTGACCTCACCGCACGTCACTGCACAGCAGGTGCTGCGCGGCCTGATATTCTGCCTGCGCTACACCAGAAGGGAAAGTGCGCGGCCACGCAGCCGCGCACCTTAGAGGGAACAGTGCTGCCATCCAAACACAGAAAAATCAGAAATAACATTGAAACTAGAGCCAAATACTTGTGTTTTTCATAATTAATTTTGTTAATTGCACAAACACACCTGCATTTCTTACAGCTGATAAACACACCTGGATGACTTAATCAGATATTCGTTTGGACATCCCATCGTGCTCGTCAAATGACTCAAGAAATAACACAAATACGTTTTTTTCGAATAAATTATTCAATTAATTGCTCGTTAAATGACGCAATAGTAATCAAAATGTGCAAGTCATTTGTTAGGTAATGTTTGGCGCATCATTTATCCAATTATTGAAATCATTCACATCTGTGAAACTAGGCGTTATAAAAGGTGCTCTTCAATCAATTTATTTCATTATTATTTTGAGCATTGAGAATGGACATCCTCATTGCTGTCCAGTTTGTACTTTTATTAAGGAGACGCAGGGCAAGACGGGTGTTGATGGCTGCGGTGCGACAAGGAAGACGCCAGCGAGTGCCAAGGGTTTTCTATCCAAGGATTGGGCTCCATGCCCTCAGTGACAGAGAGGTGATCCGTCGATTTCGACTAAATAGGGCCTCTATTGAGAGGCTCTATGTCAAGATCGCGGACTCTCTCGAGCCACTCACTGCAAGAACTAGGGCAATCCCTGGGATGGTTAAATTGCTCTCGGTCCTCTATTTCTTGGCAACTGGGTCATTCCAGGCTGTGACAGGTCTAGGCATTGGTATGAGCCAGGCAACCATCTCACGTCATCTGAAGGTTGTCCTGAATGCTTTGCACCAACGCCTAGTCCATCATGTCCTCTTCCCAAATACACCGGAGGTGTGGCATGCTGTCAAGCTCCAGTTCTACCTACGAGCTGGATTGCCAAGGGTATTGAGGGCCATAGACTGCACCCATGTCTTGGTGCAGCCTCCCAGTGGTACAGAGGAGCCCTACCGGGACAGGAAATTCAACCACTCGCTGAATATCCAGGTAATCTGTGACGCCAGGTTGAGGATAATGAGTGTACGATCCGGACTCCCTGGCTGCAATCATGATTCCTTCATCCTCCGGAATTCGGCCATATACCATCGCTTCCAGGAGGGCCAAATGCCAGAGGGAATCCTGATAGGTAAATTCTCCTGCCTTATGGTGTCAGTCACTTGCTGCTTATTGTCACTGTGAGATCTATATTATCCCTGTATGATAAGTCTGTGTGAGTATGTGAGGAGAGCTTACACTCTATACATAACATAGCACAGTGACCCTCTCCTCACATACTCACACAGACTTATCATACAGGGATAATATAGATCTCACAGTGACAATAAGCAGTGACTGACACCATAAGGCAGGAGAGACCCTGACCTGCAGAGCTTACACTCTATACATAACATAGCACAGTGACCCTCTCCTCACTCACACAGACTTATCATACAGGGATAATATAGATCTCACAGTGACAATAAGCAGCAAGTGACTGACACCATGAGGCAGGAGAGGCCCTGACCTGCAGAGCTTACACTCTATACATACATAACATAGCACAGTGACCCTCTCCTCACATACTCACACAGGCTTATCATACAGGGATAATATAGATCTCACAGTGACTATAAGCAGTGACTGACACCATAAGGCAGGAGAGACCCTGACCAGCAGAGCTTACACTCTATACATAACATAGCACAGTGACCCTCTCCTCACATACTCACACAGACTTATCATACAGGGATAATATAGATCTCACAGTGACAATAAGCAGCAAGTGACTGACACCATGAGGCAGGAGAGGCCCTGACCTGCAGAGCTTACACTCTATACATACATAACATAGCACAGTGACCCTCTCCTCACATACTCACACAGACTTATCATACAGGGATAATATAGATCTCACAGTGACTATAAGCAGTGACTGACACCATAAGGCAGGAGAGGCCCTGACCTGCAGAGCTTACACTCTATACATACATAACATAGCACAGTGACCCTCTCCTCACATACTCAGGGCCGCCACTAGAAATTTTGGGGCCCCTGACTCAACCATTGATCAGGGCCCCCCCCCTCCTTTGACATGTGCAATTTTTGACCAAGTGACTAAAACATATATGCACTTTATTCTTAATTGTCTATTTAAACTTGGAAATGTTGTAAAGGTAGTAACACTCATACACTGAAACACACAGACACACTCACACATAAGGATTCACATATAGACACTCTAGTAGACACGCAAAGAAACACACTCAGACACAGAAACCCAAACAGACACTTAGCACTTGTTTACATTGACCTGACAAGTAATGAGGTAGACTACAGTTTTGTAAAAAAAAGGAGATTTAGAAAACAAAATATGGAGTTCTGATTATCTTTTTGTAAAGGAAGATGCCAACTAAATGATGACAATAGCATGCAGTGGCTGAAAGGAAGGGCCCTGAACTGCCTAAACAATAATTTAAAGGTTAAATGGTGGATTGGTGACTTCCGTAAAGGTCTTATTAGTCTCAAAGTCTGTAGAAAGATGTGAATAATCAGTAGTAAGGTCAAAATGTCCTAAAAAGGAACAGACAATGGACACTCACACACACAAACTCAAACTTGCACATACACTCAAGGAAACACAGACCGAGACAACCTCAGAAAAAACACAAAGACATATACACACATACACACACAGAGACACCCACAGAAAACACACAAAGACATACACACACACACACACACACAGAGAGACAACCACATGAAAAAATAGAAAGACATACATACACACACCCTCACTGAGACATCCACAGAAAACACACAAAGACATACATACACCCTCACAGAGACACCCACAGAAAACACAGACATACATACATACACACACACACACACACACCCTCACAGAAACACCCATAGAAAAAGCTCAAAGACATATGCACACACCCTCACAGACATCCACAGAAAATGCACAAAGACATACACACGCACCCACCCTCACAGAGAGACCCACAGATAAAAAATACATACACATAGAGACACAAACCAAAGCACAAAGACATAAACACATACACCCACAGAAACACTCACAGGAGGAAACATTTATGCACCTTGCATCCCCTAAATCAACAGTGTGTGACATGCATGATAAAAAAAATGCAGAAATTAAGAGATCACTTTTTAAAGAATCATATTTGTAAATGTGCAAACAAAAATAATTCTGTGAATTCAAAATTGTACATTAATGAGCTGGGTAGATGGCTAGATGAAGAAAAGTACCTTTAAAAGGTTGACATATGTTTGTTTGTTTTTTTCCCATTTTCCCCAACCAAGAGCACCACTTCAAATATAGTGTACAAATTTTCCCATCTGTCAGCTGTACTTATGGATTTTGAAAATGCTGTACTCTATATGGTCTTGGTGGGACCATAAGCTGTGGTACTCATACCATTAGATCTGGTTAAATGCAGGATTTAGGCTTGTTGGTATGTATTTCAAAACTAAGTCAGCTGTAGTGTAAACTGAACAGTTTTAAGTTAAACTGTCTCATTTCAAACACTGAGCAATCTTAGTCTGAGAGTACAAAATTTTATGCAGATGTAAAAATCTTAGATAAAATGCCTCCTTGCATCTGGAAAGTCCTTGCATAAAGGGGCAGTAAACTGGAATGTAATATATATATATATATAATGCATATCTGCCAAAAGGGCATCTACCATTTGTGTATTGAGGAGGAAACATTTCTGCATGGTTTTAAATATAGAATTTCTACAGCATTGTCAAATAATCATAAATACACTGCTGCTAAAAAATGTGTTTTTATGGACCCCTAGCCCCACCATACAACTACTACCACACTGAAGTTACAATCCAAAATTGCACAAAGAAATAAAAACCATTTGCTAAGTAAGTCCTACCTCCTCTTCAAATGAAAGTGATCTGCCGTCTGACTCAGGCACACACTGTACAAAGTGCCAAGTCTGTCTCACACTGAGCATAGTGGTTTAGTGCACACTAAGAAATCCTCTCAAATGCTAACACTTTACTCCTTGTAATAACATTTCCCATGCTCAATTAGCACTCTCCTGTAGTACCCACTGGTGGCTGCCAAAATTAAAAAAAAAAATTTTTTTATTTTTTTTTTGCCTCATGGGGCCCCCCTGGCTCATTGGGCCCCCCTGGCTCATTGGGCCCCTGACAGGAGTCACCCCTGTCACCCCCTGATGGCGGCCCTGCACATACTCACACAGACTTATCATACAGGGATAATATAGATCTCACAGTGACAATAAGCAGCAAGTGACTGACACCATAAGGCAGGAGAGGCCCTGACCTGCAGAGCTTACACTCTATACATAACATAGCACAGTGACCCTCTCCTCACATACTCACACAGACTTATTATACAGGGATAATATAGATCTCACAGTGACAATAAGCAGTGACTGACACCATAAGGCAGGAGAGACCCTGACCTGCAGAGCTTACACTCTATACATAACTTAGCACAGTGACCCTCTCCTCACATACTCACACAGACTTATCATACAGGGATAATATAGATCTCACAGTGACAATAAGCAGTGACTGAAACCAAAAGGCAGGAGAGGCCCTGACCTGCAGAGCTTACACTCTATACATAACATAGCACAGTGACCCTCTCCTCACATACTCACACAGACTTATCATACAGGGATAATATAGATCTCACAGTGACAATAAGCAGTGACTGACACCATAAGGCAGGAGAGGCCCTGACCTGCAGAGCTTACACTCTATACATAACATAGCACAGTGACCCTCTCCTCACATACTCACACAGACTTATCATACAGGGATAATATAGATCTCACAGTGACAATAAGCAGTGACTGACACCATAAGGCAGGAGAGGACCTGACCTGCAGAGCTTACACTCTATACATAACATAGCACAATGACCCTCTCCTCACATACTCACACAGACTTATCATACAGGGATAATATAGATCTCACAGTGACAATAAGCAGCAAGTGACTGACACCATGAGGCAGGAGAGGCCCTGACCTGCAGAGCTTACACTCTATACATACATAACATAGCACAGTGACCCTCTCCTCACATACTCACACAGACTTATCATACAGGGATAATATAGATCTCACAGTGACTATAAGCAGTGACTGACACCATAAGGCAGGAGAGGCCCTGACCTGCAGAGCTTACACTCTATACATACATAACATAGCACAGTGACCCTCTCCTCACATACTCACACAGACTTATCATACAGGGATAATATAGATCTCACAGTGACAATAAGCAGCAAGTGACTGACACCATAAGGCAGGAGAGGCCCTGACCTGCAGAGCTTACACTCTATACATAACATAGCACAGTGACCCTCTCCTCACATACTCACACAGACTTATTATACAGGGATAATATAGATCTCACAGTGACAATAAGCAGTGACTGACACCATAAGGCAGGAGAGGCCCTGACCTGAAGAGCTTACACTCTATACATAACATAGCACAGTGACCCTCTCCTCACATACTCACACAGACTTATCATACAGGGATAATATAGATCTCACAGTGACAATAAGCAGTGTCTGACACCATAAGGCAGGAGAGGCTCTGACCTGCAGAGCTTACACTCTATACATAACATAGCACAGTGACCCTCTACTCACATACTCACACAGACTTATCATACAGGGATAATATAGATCTCACAGTGACAATAAGCAGTGACTGACACCATAAGGCAGGAGAGGCCCTGACCTGCAGAGCTTACACTCTATACATAACATAGCACAGTGACCCTCTCCTCACATACTCACACAGACTTATCATACAGGGATAATATAGATCTCACAGTGACAATAAGCAGTGACTGACACCATAAGGCAGGAGAGGCCCTGACCTGCAGAGCTTACACTATATACATAACATAGCACAGTGACCCTCTCCTCACATACTCACACAGACTTATCATACAGGGATAATATAGATCTCACAGTGACAATAAGCAGTGACTGACACCATAAGGCAGGAGAGACCCTGACCTGCAGAGCTTACACTCTATACATACATAACATAGCACAGTGACCCTCTCCTCATATACTCACACAGACTTATCATACAGGGATAATATAGACCTTACAGTGACAATAAGCAGCAAGTGACTGACACCATAAGGCAGGAGAGGCCCTGACCTGCAGAGCTTACACTCTATACATAACATAGCACAGTGACCCTCTAGAATCAACAAATGCAAATGAGGTGCACAACAGCCGGTGGTAAATTTTCAATTTCTTTATTGCAATTAAAAATCTTTCTCCCTCCAGGGATACAGGAATCTCAAGCTGAGTAGTGAGTGGAGATAGCTTCACTCCAGTGACCCTCTCCTCACATACTCACACAGACTTATCATACAGGGATAATATAGATCTTACAGTGACAATAAGCAGCAAGTGACTGACACCATGAGGCAGGAGAGGCCCTGACCTGCAGAGCTTACACTCTATACATACATAACATAGCACAGTGACCCTCTCCTCATGTACTCACACAGACTTATCATACAGGGATAATATAGATCTCACAGTGACAATAAGCAGTGACTGACACCATAAGGCAGGAGAGGCCCTGACCTGCAGAGCTTAAACTCTATACATACATAACATAGCACAGTGACCCTCTCCTCACATACTCACACAGACTTATCATACAGGGAAAATATAGATCTCACAGTGACAATAAGCAGCAAGTGACTGACACCATAAGGCAGGAGAGGCCCTGACCTGCAGAGCTTACACTCTATACATAACATAGCACAGTGACCCTCTCCTCACATTCTCACACAGACTTATCATACAGGGATAATATAGATCTCACAGTGACAATAAGCAGCGATTGACACCATAAGGCAGGAGAGGCCCTGACCTGCAGAGCTTACACTCTATACATACATAACATATCACAGTGACCCTCTCCTCACATACTCACACAGACTTATCATACAGGGCTAATATAGATCTCACAGTGACAATAAGCAGCGATTGACACCATAAGGCAGGAGAGGCCCTGACCTGCAGAGCTTACACTCTATGCATACATAACATAGCACAGTGACCCTCTCCTCACATACTCACACAGACTTATCATACAGGGATAATATAGATCTCACAGTGACAATAGGCAGCGATTGACACCATAAGGCAGGAGAGGCCCTGACCTGCAGAGCTTACACTCTATACATACATAACATAGCACAGTGACCCTCTCCTCACATACTCACACAGACTTATCATACAGGGATAATATAGATCTCACAGTGACAATAAGAAGCAAGTGACTGACACCATAAGGCAGGAGAGACCCTGACCTGCAGAGCTTACACTCTATACATAACATAGCACAGCGACCCTCTCCTCACATATTGACACAGACTTATCATACAGGGATAATATAGATCTCACAGTGACAATAAGCAGCAAGTGACTGACACCATAAGGCAGGAGAGTCCCTGACCTGCAGAGCTTACACTCTATATATACATAACATAGCACAGTGATCCTCTCCTCACATACTCACACAGACTTATCATACAGGGATAATATAGATCTCACAGTGACAATAAGCAGCCAGTGACTGACACCATAAGGCAGGAGAGGCCCTGACCTGCAGAGCTTACACTCTATACATAACATAGCACAGTGACCCTCTCCTCACATACTCACACAGACTTATCATACAGGGATAATATAGATCTCACAGTGACAATAAGCAGTGACTGACACCATTAGGCAGGAGAGACCCTGACCTGCAGAGCTTACACTCTATACATAACATAGCACAGTGACCCTCTCCTCACATACTCACACAGACTTATCATACAGGGATAATATAGATCTCACAGTGACAATAAGCAGCAAGTGACTGAGACCATAAGGCAGGAGAGGCCCTGACCTGCAGAGCTTACACTCTATACATAACATAGCACAGTGACCCTCTCCTCACATACTCACACAGACTTATCATACAGGGATAATATAGATCTCACAGTGACAATAAGCAGTGACTGACACCATAAGGCAGGAGAGACCCTGACCTGCAGAGCTTACACTCTATACATAACATAGCACAGTGACCCTCTCCTCACATACTCACACAGACTTATCATACAGGGATAATATAGATCTCACAGTGACAATAAGCAGCAAGTGACTGACACCATGAGGCAGGAGAGGCCCTGACCTGCAGAGCTTACACTCTATACATACATAACATAGCACAGTGACCCTCTCCTCACATACTCACACAGACTTATCATACAGGGATAATATAGATCTCACAGTGACAATAAGCAGTGACTGACACCATAAGGCAGGAGAGGCCCTGACCTGCAGAGCTTACACTCTATACATACATAACATAGCACAGTGACCCTCTCCTCACATACTCACACAGACTTATCATACAGGGATAATATAGATCTCACAGTGACAATAAGCAGCAGTGACTGACACCATAAGGCAGGAGAGGCCCTGACCTGCAGAGCTTACACTCTATACATAACATAGCACAGTGACCCTCTCCTCACATACTCACACAGACTTATCATACAGGGATAATATAGATCTCACAGTGACAATAAGCAGTGACTGACACCATAAGGCAGGAGAGGCCCTGACCTGCAGAGCTTACACTCTATACATAACATAGCACAGTGACCCTCTCCTCACATACTCACACAGACTTATCATACAGGGATAATATAGATCTCACAGTGACAATAAGCAGTGACTGACACCATAAGGCAGGAGAGGCTCTGACCTGCAGAGCTTACACTCTATACATAACATAGCACAGTGACCCTCTCCTCACATACTCACACAGACTTATCATACAGGGATAATATAGATCTCACAGTGACAATAAGCAGTGACTGACACCATAAGGCAGGAGAGGCCCTGACCTGCAGAGCTTACACTCTATACATAACATAGCACAGTGACCCTCTCCTCACATACTCACACAGACTTATCATACAGGGATAATATAGATCTCACAGTGACAATAAGCAGTGACTGACACCATAAGGCAGGAGAGGCCCTGACCTGCAGAGCTTACACTCTATACATAACATAGCACAGTGACCCTCTCCTCACATACTCACACAGACTTATCATACAGGGATAATATAGATCTCACAGTGACAATAAGCAGTGACTGACACCATAAGGCAGGAGAGACCCTGACCTGCAGAGCTTACACTCTATACATACATAACATAGCACAGTGACCCTCTCCTCATATACTCACACAGACTTATCATACAGGGATAATATAGACCTTACAGTGACAATAAGCAGCAAGTGACTGACACCATAAGGCAGGAGAGGCCCTGACCTGCAGAGCTTACACTCTATACATAACATAGCACAGTGACCCTCTAGAATCAACAAATGCAAATGAGGTGCACAACAGCCGGTGGTAAATTTTCAATTTCTTTATTGCAATTAAAAATCTTTCTCCCTCCAGGGATACAGGAATCTCAAGCTGAGTAGTGAGTGGAGATAGCTTCACTCCAGTGACCCTCTCCTCACATACTCACACAGACTTATCATACAGGGATAATATAGATCTTACAGTGACAATAAGCAGCAAGTGACTGACACCATGAGGCAGGAGAGGCCCTGACCTGCAGAGCTTACACTCTATACATACATAACATAGCACAGTGACCCTCTCCTCATGTACTCACACAGACTTATCATACAGGGATAATATAGATCTCACAGTGACAATAAGCAGTGACTGACACCATAAGGCAGGAGAGGCCCTGACCTGCAGAGCTTAAACTCTATACATACATAACATAGCACAGTGACCCTCTCCTCACATACTCACACAGACTTATCATACAGGGAAAATATAGATCTCACAGTGACAATAAGCAGCAAGTGACTGACACCATAAGGCAGGAGAGGCCCTGACCTGCAGAGCTTACACTCTATACATAACATAGCACAGTGACCCTCTCCTCACATTCTCACACAGACTTATCATACAGGGATAATATAGATCTCACAGTGACAATAAGCAGCGATTGACACCATAAGGCAGGAGAGGCCCTGACCTGCAGAGCTTACACTCTATACATACATAACATATCACAGTGACCCTCTCCTCACATACTCACACAGACTTATCATACAGGGATAATATAGATCTCACAGTGACAATAAGCAGCGATTGACACCATAAGGCAGGAGAGGCCCTGACCTGCAGAGCTTACACTCTATGCATACATAACATAGTACAGTGACCCTCTCCTCACATACTCACACAGACTTATCATACAGGGATAATATAGATCTCACAGTGACAATAGGCAGCGATTGACACCATAAGGCAGGAGAGGCCCTGACCTGCAGAGCTTACACTCTATACATACATAACATAGCACAGTGACCCTCTCCTCACATACTCACACAGACTTATCATACAGGGATAATATAGATCTCACAGTGACAATAAGAAGCAAGTGACTGACACCATAAGGCAGGAGAGACCCTGACCTGCAGAGCTTACACTCTATACATAACATAGCACAGCGACCCTCTCCTCACATATTGACACAGACTTATCATACAGGGATAATATAGATCTCACAGTGACAATAAGCAGCAAGTGACTGACACCATAAGGCAGGAGAGTCCCTGACCTGCAGAGCTTACACTCTATATATACATAACATAGCACAGTGATCCTCTCCTCACATACTCACACAGACTTATCATACAGGGATAATATAGATCTCACAGTGACAATAAGCAGCCAGTGACTGACACCATAAGGCAGGAGAGGCCCTGACCTGCAGAGCTTACACTCTATACATAACATAGCACAGTGACCCTCTCCTCACATACTCACACAGACTTATCATACAGGGATAATATAGATCTCACAGTGACAATAAGCAGTGACTGACACCATTAGGCAGGAAAGACCCTGACCTGCAGAGCTTACACTCTATACATAACATAGCACAGTGACCCTCTCCTCACATACTCACACAGACATATCATACAGGGATAATATAGATCTCACAGTGACAATAAGCAGCAAGTGACTGAGACCATAAGGCAGGAGAGGCCCTGACCTGCAGAGCTTACACTCTATACATAACATAGCACAGTGACCCTCTCCTCACATACTCACACAGACTTATCATACAGGGATAATATAGATCTCACAGTGACAATAAGCAGTGACTGACACCATAAGGCAGGAGAGACCCTGACCTGCAGAGCTTACACTCTATACATAACATAGCACAGTGACCCTCTCCTCACATACTCACACAGACTTATCATACAGGGATAATATAGATCTCACAGTGACAATAAGCAGCAAGTGACTGACACCATGAGGCAGGAGAGGCCCTGACCTGCAGAGCTTACACTCTATACATACATAACAGCACAGTGACCCTCTCCTCACATACTCACACAGACTTATCATACAGGGATAATATAGATCTCACAGTGACAATAAGCAGTGACTTACACCATAAGGCAGGAGAGACCCTGACCTGCAGAGCTTACACTCTATACATAACATAGCACAGTGACCCTCTCCTCACATACTCACACAGACTTATCATACAGGGATAATATAGATCTCACAGTGACAATAAGCAGTGACTGACACCATAAGGCAGGAGAGACCGTGACCTGCAGAGCTTACACTCTATACATAACATAGCACAGTGACCCTCTCCTCACATACTCACACAGACTTATCATACAGGGATAATATAGATCTCACAGTGACAATAAGCAGTGACTGACACCATAAGGCAGGAGAGTCCCTGACCTGCAGAGCTTACACTCTATACATAACATAGCACAGTGACCCTCTCCTCACATACTCACACAGACTTATCATACAGGGATAATATAGATCTCACAGTGACAATAAGCAGTGACTGACACCATAAGGCAGGAGAGGCCCTGACCTGCAGAGCTTACACTCTATACATAACATAGCACAGTGACCCTCTCCTCACATACTCACACAGACTTATCATACAGGGATAATATAGATCTCACAGTGACAATAAGCAGTGACTGACACCATAAGGCAGGAGAGGCCCTGACCTGCAGAGCTTACACTCTATACATAACATAGCACAGTGACCCTCTCCTCACATACTCACACAGACTTATCATACAGGGATAATATAGATCTCACAGTGACAATAAGCAGTGACTGACACCATAAGGCAGGAGAGACCCTGACCTGCAGAGCTTACACTCTATACATACATAACATAGCACAGTGACCCTCTCCTCATATACTCACACAGACTTATCATACAGGGATAATATAGACCTTACAGTGACAATAAGCAGCAAGTGACTGACACCATAAGGCAGGAGAGGCCCTGACCTGCAGAGCTTACACTCTATACATAACATAGCACAGTGACCCTCTAGAATCAACAAATGCAAATGAGGTGCACAACAGCCGGTGGTAAATTTTCAATTTCTTTATTGCAATTAAAAATCTTTCTCCCTCCAGGGATACAGGAATCTCAAGCTGAGTAGTGAGTGGAGATAGCTTCACTCCAGTGACCCTCTCCTCACATACTCACACAGACTTATCATACAGGGATAATATAGATCTTACAGTGACAATAAGCAGCAAGTGACTGACACCATGAGGCAGGAGAGACCCTGACCTGCAGAGCTTACACTCTATACATACATAACATAGCACAGTGACCCTCTCCTCATGTACTCACACAGACTTATCATACAGGGATAATATAGATCTCACAGTGACAATAAGCAGTGACTGACACCATAAGGCAGGAGAGGCCCTGACCTGCAGAGCTTAAACTCTATACATACATAACATAGCACAGTGACCCTCTCCTCACATACTCACACAGACTTATCATACAGGGAAAATATAGATCTCACAGTGACAATAAGCAGCAAGTGACTGACACCATAAGGCAGGAGAGGCCCTGACCTGCAGAGCTTACACTCTATACATAACATAGCACAGTGACCCTCTCCTCACATTCTCACACAGACTTATCATACAGGGATAATATAGATCTCACAGTGACAATAAGCAGCGATTGACACCATAAGGCAGGAGAGGCCCTGACCTGCAGAGCTTACACTCTATACATACATAACATATCACAGTGACCCTCTCCTCACATACTCACACAGACTTATCATACAGGGATAATATAGATCTCACAGTGACAATAAGCAGCGATTGACACCATAAGGCAGGAGAGGCCCTGACCTGCAGAGCTTACACTCTATGCATACATAACATAGCACAGTGACCCTCTCCTCACATACTCACACAGACTTATCATACAGGGATAATATAGATATCACAGTGACAATAGGCAGCGATTGACACCATAAGGCAGGAGAGGCCCTGACCTGCAGAGCTTACACTCTATACATACATAACATAGCACAGTGACCCTCTCCTCACATACTCACACAGACTTATCATACAGGGATAATATAGATCTCACAGTGACAATAAGAAGCAAGTGACTGACACCATAAGGCAGGAGAGACCCTGACCTGCAGAGCTTACACTCTATACATAACATAGCACAGCGACCCTCTCCTCACATATTGACACAGACTTATCATACAGGGATAATATAGATCTCACAGTGACAATAAGCAGCAAGTGACTGACACCATAAGGCAGGAGAGTCCCTGACCTGCAGAGCTTACACTCTATATATACATAACATAGCACAGTGATCCTCTCCTCACATACTCACACAGACTTATCATACAGGGATAATATAGATCTCACAGTGACAATAAGCAGCCAGTGACTGACACCATAAGGCAGGAGAGGCCCTGACCTGCAGAGCTTACACTCTATACATAACATAGCACAGTGACCCTCTCCTCACATACTCACACAGACTTATCATACAGGGATAATATAGATCTCACAGTGACAATAAGCAGTGACTGACACCATTAGGCAGGAAAGACCCTGACCTGCAGAGCTTACACTCTATACATAACATAGCACAGTGACCCTCTCCTCACATACTCACACAGACATATCATACAGGGATAATATAGATCTCACAGTGACAATAAGCAGCAAGTGACTGAGACCATAAGGCAGGAGAGGCCCTGACCTGCAGAGCTTACACTCTATACATAACATAGCACAGTGACCCTCTCCTCACATACTCACACAGACTTATCATACAGGGATAATATAGATCTCACAGTGACAATAAGCAGTGACTGACACCATAAGGCAGGAGAGACCCTGACCTGCAGAGCTTACACTCTATACATAACATAGCACAGTGACCCTCTCCTCACATACTCACACAGACTTATCATACAGGGATAATATAGATCTCACAGTGACAATAAGCAGCAAGTGACTGACACCATGAGGCAGGAGAGGCCCTGACCTGCAGAGCTTACACTCTATACATACATAACAGCACAGTGACCCTCTCCTCACATACTCACACAGACTTATCATACAGGGATAATATAGATCTCACAGTGACAATAAGCAGTGACTTACACCATAAGGCAGGAGAGACCCTGACCTGCAGAGCTTACACTCTATACATAACATAGCACAGTGACCCTCTCCTCACATACTCACACAGACTTATCATACAGGGATAATATAGATCTCACAGTGACAATAAGCAGTGACTGACACCATAAGGCAGGAGAGACCGTGACCTGCAGAGCTTACACTCTATACATAACATAGCACAGTGACCCTCTCCTCACATACTCACACAGACTTATCATACAGGGATAATATAGATCTCACAGTGACAATAAGCAGTGACTGACACCATAAGGCAGGAGAGGCCCTGACCTGCAGAGCTTACACTCTATACATACATAACATAGCACAGTGACCCTCTCCTCACATACTCACACAGACTTATCATACAGGGATAATATAGATCTCACAGTGACAATAAGCAGTGACTGACACCATAAGGCAGGAGAGGCCCTGACCTGCAGAGCTTACACTCTATACATACATAATATAGCACAGTGACCCTCTCCTCACATACTCACACAGACTTATCATACAGGGATAATATAGATCTCACAGTGACAATAAGCAGTGACTGACACCATAAGGCAGGAGAGGCCCTGACCTGCAGAGCTTACACTCTATACATACATAACATAGCACAGTGACCCTCTCCTCACATACTCACACAGACTTATCATACAGGGATAATATAGATCTCACAGTGACAATAAGCAGTGACTGACACCATAAGGCAGGAGAGGCCCTGACCTGCAGAGCTTACACTCTATACATAACATAGCACAGTGACCCTCTCCTCACATACTCACACAGACTTATCATACAGGGATAATATAGATCTCACAGTGACAATAAGCAGTGACTGACACCATAAGGCAGGAGAGGCTCTGACCTGCAGAGCTTACACTCTATACATACATAACACAGCACAGTGACCCTCTCTGACTGACACCATAAGGCAGCGGAGAGATCTCCTTCCCACATACTCACCCCAATGAGCTGCAGACACCCCCAGAATGAGCAGCAGGAGGAGATGACACATTTTTCCCAGCTGGGAGTGTGATATATTGAGGGCAAAAGGCTCAGTGCTCAAAAGACGCAAACCTAAAGCAGATTGACATTCAGAGTATTCCCAGAAAATAAGAGTAAAGATGCTTTGTGCTGATTGGTTAATGCCCAAGTCTCTAGCAAATAGGATAATTCATAAGACATGGGTCACTAGATACCAAGAAGATTGAAGCTGAGGGATTTAGGAGAAAGTGAAAGCAAAAGTGTGTATTTAACTGTACATGTAAGTACAGCCCTGTTAGCTCACACAGTCTAATTGTGTGACACTTGGGGGTTGAGACTTCTCCATAAAGTGATGGTAGCAGGGCCATAATCTGAGCACATCTTTATTTCAATGGGCTGTGTGTGACTGAGCATAGTAAGTTGCCAACATTTAGAGAAAAAAATTCAGGGACACTTTGCAGCAAAAGGTATGGTTTGCATAGCTCCACCCACTCCAATCCAAACAAGGACGTAAAACACCAGTAATATAACTAGGGTTGCCACCTCAGCCATGTTTTCCTGGACACTTATAAGTTACACATGCTGCAGGGTCTGCAGGGAGGAACATGAATAGTGCTGTCCAGGGACACTATTTGTGTGCTGTCGGTAAGCAGTGCATGTTGCCTTTGCACACCCTGCAGCATGTGTAACTCATAAGTGTCCAGGAAAATATGACCGAGGTGGCAATCCTAAATATAATTCAGCCGTGCTGATTGCTTAAAGGGATAGGGAAGATAAAATTAAACTTACATGATTCAGATAGAGCATGTGCTTTTTAAAGTCACTTTTATTAATCAAATTTACTTTTTTCTTTTGGTTACCTGTGTTGAAAAGAATATGTATACAGTATATCCTCAGCAGCAATGCACTACTGGGAGCTGGCGGTTGATTGGCGACTATACACGTTTGTCTCTTTTCATTGGCTCACTAGTAGTGCTTTGCTGCTGTAAAATTGACATTAAGGGGCCTATTTAACAAATGTCTTTCATTTGGGGATCATGTCCGACAGAAATCGCTGAATGCGGAGAAAAATACGTTCTCCGCATTCAGCATTGCACCAGCAGCTCTTGCGAACTGCTGGTGCAACGCCACCCTCTGCAGATTCACGGCCAATCGGTTGCTAGCAGGGGGTGTCAATCAATGATTTTCACCGATGTCTGTCCGCCTCCTCAGAGCAGGCGGACAGGTTATGGAGCAGCGGTTTTTAGACCGCTGCTCCATAACTTGTGTTTCTAGCGAGCCTAAAGGCTCGCCAGAAACACGGGCCCTCAAGCTGCATACGGAGCTTGATAAATGGGCCCCTAGTTATCGATATAATATGCTGAAGCAGCAAAATATATGTGTATGTGTTGTTAGCCCTCTCTGGCAGAGAAGGGGTTAAATAAGATGACAGACCAAAATGCTTATTTTATTACATCTCTAGAGAATACGGCACTACTTTACAGTACTGTTTGCTAAAGTCCTCTCTGTGAGCCACATCGGTTAATAACCATTAATATTTTAGAAGCTTTTAAATTTTAATATGCAGCACTACAGGTATTAGCTAAGAAATGTAATTACAAACATACGGCTAGATTACGAGTTTTGCGTTATGGTGAAAAGGCTCCATAATGCTGCTTTTTCCCTACCGCTCGTATTACGAGTCTTGCAGGTGTAGCTGTCCCGCACACTTTTTTGGCCGTAACGCAAGGTAATTACCGCAGCTTTCAAAAAGTCCTTTTTCAATGGGACTCACATAGCGCAGGTATTACGAGTTTGCCTGTCCGGCCAAAAAGTAAGTGGTACAGCCCATAACTACAAGATCCATACCGTAAACTGAAAGTCAGTAGTTGTGGCTTTTATGTTACAGAGTCGTAACATAAAACTCATAACTAAACTAAAGTCTAATAGTTACATTGTAGCTATCTTAGGTGTTATTTGTATTTTACAGCTAAGTTTGTATTTATTTTAACTAGGTAGACTAGTTAGTAAATAGTTATAAAAAATATAGTATATAGTTATAGTTAAAATAAATACAAATTTACCTGTAAAATAAAACCTAACCTGAGTTACACTAAAACCTAACATTACACTACAATTAAATAAATTATCTTAATTAAATGAATGAAAAAAGACAAGAGCGCAAGAAGCCTCTCTAAGGGTAAAAGTTTTACTGTGCACTTAATATAGCGCAATACAAAGAAATATACGTACAAAAGTTAAAAATAAAAAAAGCAATATGTGACAATATCACCAAGTGTTTCTCCCCAGCAAGCGAAGGTCAGTCTTTGCAGTTTGGACTCCGGATTCCACGTCAGCAATAAGACTTGAATACGGCATGCATAGGTGGAGAAACACGTTAACCTCAATGCGTTTCCTCTGATATCAACCAGACTTTTTCAAGAGGATTATTACAGAGCTGCCACACTCTTAACTTAAGTAATGTCTGTAAGAACTCAAATGGTGTATACACCGAACTTTAATTGGTTGCTGGGAGTTCCGTTAGCTGTGAGTGTAATTGGGTAAGAATTATGTCAATCAAACCCCTCATCAAGTTTAACTCAATACTCTCCAAAGGAAAACCCTCCCTGAAAGATAAAATAGTGACTCTGTAACACTTAATAGCTACACCACTCCGAGCATGTATAATACAATGGCAAATAGTACAGTGCTTAATACAATAAAAAGCATTAGAGATTCATAAAACACACATTTGAATTAACATCGAAATATCAACATAAAAGGTACTTAAAAGGGAAATTGGGATCGGCACATTTGATAATGTACAGCATATATGGATAAAAATATAATACGATAGATACATAGAAATCGTCTCATATGTTACAAGGATATTAACCCACACTTATATGTATGACCTACGTAGAAGAGGGGAGGGAAATAACTATATTCCAAACTCCACGCCAATCTAAAAAGCGCATAAACGCACATATAAAAGGCACTATTTAGAAAAAAAACATAACTAACAAACTTACATTGTCTACAATCAACAAAATAAAATTCATTAACCAGGAAGCAACTTTCCAACTAAGGTGTAAATGAACCTATGTGAGAAAATGCATCCCCATTAGATCACAAGTAGATACAAAGTATAAAAAGTATATAATAAATTGCAGTTAAAAAGTGTATACTAAGTTACAATAAAAAATGTAAAAAGATAGAGGGTACCTAATTTACATTAAAAACACATTACATGAATGCCTGTAAATCGAGGTTGATATTGAGTCCATGTGAATTAGATGAATTGAGAGTATTAAGTTCATGGATCCAATATGTTTCTCGTTGGCGAAGGGCCTTAAATCTATTGTTGGAAATATTGGGGGCTATCCAATTAAGAACTAAAACCTTAAGACTTTGAGGATTGGAGTGATGAAAAATTCTAAAATGATCTGGTACACTCACTATGCGATTCTACTTTATTCTTAATGTTGTTCCAATGTTCACAGAATCTAGTTTTGATCATCCTCTTAGTTCTCCCTACATAGAAACATTTACATTCGCAAGTGAGCAGATATACTACATAAATTGATCTGCATGTAAATTTATGCTTCACCTTATAAGTTTTAGTGTTATTGGTATCACAAAATGAATCACCTTTTTGTATGAATTTACACATTCATATGTTTTTTATTTTATTAAGCACTGTACTATTTGCCATTGTATTATACATGCTCGGAGTGGTGTAGCTATTAAGTGTTACAGAGTCACTATTTTATCTTTCAGGGAGGGTTTTCCTTTGGGGAGTATTGAGTTAAACTTGATGAAGGGTTTGATTGACATCATTCTTACCCAATTACACTCACAGCTAACGGAACTCCCAGCAACCAATTAAAGTTTGGTGTATACACCGTTTGAGTTCTTACAGCCATTACTTAAGTTAAGAGCGTGGCAGCTCTGTAATAATCCTCTTGAAAAAGTCTGGTTGATACCAGAGGAAACGCGTTGAGGTTAACGTGTTTCTCCACCTATGCATGACGCATACAAGTCTTATTGCTGACGTGGAATCCGGAGTCCAAACTGCAAACGGCCAACTGCAAAGACTGACCTTCGCTTGCTGGGGAGAAACACTCAGTGATATTGTCACATATTGCTTTTTCTATTTTTAACTTTTGTACGTATATTTCTTTGTATTGTGCTATATTAAGTGCACAGTAAAACTTTTACCCTTAGAGAGGCTTCTTGCGCTCTTGTCTTTTTTCATTCTTTTCAGCATTGCATTTGGAGGGAGGCAACAGAGACCCTTCGTTTACAAAGAGCAGCAGCCTCCTTGCTATTACATACAACGGCTTTTGGGGATATGAGCCCTTTTTATTGTTAAACCATCTAGCTCACTACCTACAAGGTCGGTGATACGATTTTGATATCAGGATTCCCACATAAGAACTGTCGGGACATTTCTTATTCACTGACTTGCTACACATTTCAACACATGTGGATTGAGCGAATTACTATGTTTTCCATGTGATACAAATAATATTGCTACATATTACATTATCTGTACAGGGAAGAGCTACTGTCTTTTTAATTATGGTTTTGGTATATGTTCTGTGTTTTTTCTGTAGCGAATCCTCTCTCTATACACATTTAGGGACATTGTTATTTTCAATTATTTTTTGGATTGTGGTTTGAAATCTATGATGGAGAGTCTTAACGAAGCACAACATTTTGGAGATTGTTCTTCTAGGCATAATAGACAAAGATCGCATAATCTATTAAATAATAGCGACCAGGCCACATACAATGCTGTATTAGATTCCAAACCTCTAGATCTGTTTAGGGACCTGGAAAAACTCCTGAATAATAATACTAAGGAATGGCAGGATCTCCTACTTTTAGATAAATATGTCTTACATGAGATAGCACCCAGAGGTTTAAGAACTTCCAAATATCCAGCGTTTGATCTGGAGGAGGTGGAATTCAGCACAGATTGGGAAAAGGCTCTCCAAGATTGCTCCATGACATTAGTTAAAATTTTAATTAGATATCGTGAATATAAGCTAAATAAAGTTAGCATAGCCTTAGACACCATTTTGCCTAAGATACAACAGTTTAAAGGTGAAGGTAGGTGGAAAAAATTCAATGACAACATTTAAGCACAAAATACTAAATTAAGTAATGACTTGGCACAAACCAAATTAAAGAAATTATACAGGGATCTAGATGATTATAAAAATAACAAAGTACATACATATATGAAGGACAAAAATCCTCCTAAACCACAGAATTCAGCTACCGACAATGGTACAAATGATACAATTCCTGTTGTAGTACAAAAAGTGACTGGGAATCACATAAATAGACCTAATCATAGGCGAATTTATAGTAGTAACAACAATGGTTATGAACATTTTAAAAATAGACGATTTAGATCACAGAACCATAATAATAATAATAATAATAATTCTGGTAGAGTATCCTTCCAACAAGAAAAAGGGAATCATTATACAGTACATAAAGGGAACCATAATGCATATCATAACTTTAAAACATATAAACCTAATCAGTTCAAGAATACTTTTAAAAAACATTATAACCAAAGATTTGATAATGCCCCACAGCAACCTCATTTTATACCTACGTCGACTCACAATAGATATCAGGGACTTGAAAATTTTGAACAGGACCATAATCAGGTCAAACAGCACAATTGGAACTCGGAGGGAGCAAAACCTAGAACTTACATGTACCAATCCAGACAACCTAGGAATTGGAGTAACAATGAATATAGAGTGAATAATCAACATAATGATAATTTTTTAGAACAGCGACTCAGGATAGGGTCTCATGCAGCCACGCATATGACTCCACAAAGAAGAAAAAGAAGCGAGGAGCAAGAGGGGGACGAGGTGTTCAAAGAGCGAGATCCAAGAAGGCCTTACTAGAAAAAAACAAAGAGAATATTTATGATCTTACAGATCGTAAACTCACTAATCAGGAGATTAATTTATTAGCGAAGGGCCTAAACTACGCACCTAAAACAGCCCCCAATAAATTTGAAACATACATTGACCTTCAGAAATATATTTGAAAAATGACATTAAAAAGATATTTCATTAAACAAAAAATTGCTACACCACTCCTTAGAGAACCAAGAGTAGCCCTCGATATTAACAATCATAGTACTTTACAAATATTAGAACAATTAGAAGGGGGCAACAGTAGTCATACTCAAACTAATACCCAAGATTTATATAATTCAACATTGTCCAATATTAGTATACATGAGGATGAGTTTGAGTTTGGGGATGCATTAGAAGGAGATGTTCTGATTTCACATACTAATTTTAAAAGGCCATCCACGTTTTACCCGGTGGGGGCCCAGGGGGAACATATTAAAAATTTTAATAAATTAGTAGATAGAGAATTATCCTTGATGTGGGAACGCAATAAAGGAAAATGGGTTCATAAATATAATGATAATTTATCATCACAGGAAAGACAAATTCTAACCAAACTAAAAAAGGACCCCAATATAATTATTAGAGCAGCGGATAAGGGAAGTGGGGTAGTGGTACAGAATAGGTCCAACTACCTTAATGAGGCATATAGAATCCTGAATGACAAAAACACATATAAAAGAATTACCTTTGACCCTACCAATACTTATTTTAAAAAATTGCAGGAGGTTCTGATGAAAGCAAAATTTGATAATATAATTAATAATGACGAATTTAATTTTATTTTGGAGAGACACCCCAGCAAACCCGTGTTCTATCACTTACCTAAAGTGCATAAAACCTTAGTGGACCCCCCGAAAGACCTATTATATCAGGGATGGGATCTCTGACAAGTAATCTGTCAACATATATTGATTATTTTTTACAGCCCCTTGTCAAAGAAACAAAATCATTTATAAAAGATACCACATAAGCAATAAAAATCTTTGAAGGTATTAAGTGGGAGGATTCCTTTTTATGGATCACGTGTGATGTTAGTGCATTGTACAAATGTATTCCCCACATTTTAGGGATCAAAGCAATTGAGGAGAGTATGGTTAATAGTCCTCTATCCTCAGCTCAGATTAAATTTATTTTATCAGGAATAGAATTCATTTTATCACACAATTATTTTCAATTTGAATCACAATTCTATGTACAAACACAGGGTACGGCGATGGGCACTACTTTTGTCCCGTCGTACGCTAATCTCTATATGGACCGTTTTGAAAATACGTATATTTGGCAAAATAACCCATTTAAGACACACCTAGTACGTTATTTCAGGTACATAGATGATATTATTATTATTTGGAATGGCAATGAGATTCTAATACATCCATTTTTAGACTTTATCAACAGAAATAATATGAACTTAAAATTTACCAGTAATATCCAGAAGACCCAGATAGAGTTTTTGGATTTAGTGTTTTTTATTGATACGGATAATAAGATAGCTGTAAAAAATTTTTAGAAAACCAACTGATAAGAATGGGTTTCTTAATGCTAAGAGCGGGCACTTACAAAGGTGGAAGAACAACATCCCTTTAGGCCAGTACCAGAGAATTAGGAGAAATTGTACATATACAACTGTTTACCTTAAAGAAGCTCAAATATTGGATCAGAAATTTACTGAAAAAGGATATGACTCTGACTTGATTTTAGAAGTTAAAAACAAGTGCCTAGATCACGAGTTTTGTTGGTAAGGCTGTGCGGTGCTAACAAGCCTTTTTTTCTTACAGCTCCCTTAAGACAACGCTGGTATTACGAGTTTTCTTTAAGCCGGCGTTAGCCTCAGAAAAGTGAGCGTTGAGCAAAATTTAGCTCCACATCTCACCTCGATACCAGCGTTGCTTACGGTAGCGGTAAGCAGCCAAAACGTGCTTGTGCACGATTTCCCCATAGAAAACAATGGAGCTGAGCTGGGTGAAAAAAAACCTAACACCTGCAAAAAAGCAGCGTTCAGCTCCTAACGCAGCCCCATTGTTTCCTATGGGAAAATACATTTTACGTCTACACCTAAGACCCTTACATGAACCCCAAGTCTAAACACCCCTAATCTTACACTTATTAACCCATAATCTGCCGCCCCCGACATCGCCGACACCTGCATTATACTATTAACCCCTAATCTGCCGCTCTGGACTCCGCTGCCACCTACATTATATTAATGAACCCCCTAATCTGCTGCCCCCAACATCGCCGAACCTTACATTATATTTATTAACCCCTACTCGCCCCCCCCAACGTCGCTGCAACTATATTAAATTAATTAACCCCTAATCTGCCGCTGCCAACGTCGCCGCCACTATAATAAAGTTATTAACCCCTAAACCTAAGTCTAACCCTAACCCTAACACCCCCCTAATTTAAATATAATTTAAATAAATCTAAATAAAATAACTACAATTAAATAATTTCAAGAAAAAGTGAGAGAGTAGTATATACCACTTATTAGCCTCACGGTGCCTCCCTCTAAGGAAATTATATATTTATAAAAAAGTAAGAAAAAGTATTAGAGAACACAATAATCCTCTAAAAAAGAAAGGGAATAACAACGGCACACATGTGAGGTAAGTTCAACAATTTTATTGGACTAATCAAGCATTTACAAAAGAAGTCAGCCCATCCATGTCCCGCCGTCCCAAACTAAAGCAGGGACATGCACCACACAACTATATACATATTAAAAACCAGAACTTAATCTTATATCAATATGACACAGGCCTGTATCATATAGTCACACAAATTGCAACAGTATCTGAATCAGATTACTAAATAATCCAAAACAGTTAGAGCTCTTAATTTATCATATATACATGCAAATTGGAGAAAAACCACGAATCTGCATGAATGTCTGATATGCATACTCTATACCAGTTACATATAACAAATATACAAGCAAGGAAATATCGGCAGTCTTATCCAAAATAACAGCCGCACATACCTCGCTTCAAATGAACAACTGTATACATAGCAAAAAAGAAATATCCTCCTCTCATATCAAATACTCATATCACCTTTCTTATGTGACCACTCAACAATTTAGTCTAAGACCAAAACATTAATGCATTCTTAGAAACGAGTTACAGCGTTCATATATTAACAACAAATTCATTTGCCACCTCCGTATGACGAATTTCATAGAGGAGGGAAAAACCAGCCTCCAAAGTTCTCCTGATTGGGCAGGCTATACTGTTAATATAGAAAGCAATCCTCGTACTGGATACTATGTATCCGTTCTTACCAAAGATGTACCTCAAACAATAGATTGCATATTAAGCATGTATAGGGTATACAGATGATCTTACCACAGATGTACCAATCCTCCTATAGCATGCAATCCGTTTTCGCTCCACCTTGCACTCACACAGGTAGCAAACCACGCTACAATGGAAACCGTGTGTCTAATCTTATCACAGATGTACCCAATTACAAAGGATTTATTCCTGATTGAGCAAGCGGTAAATTGTTTTTTGAGCAAATCGCACACTGAATACTTTGTATTCATTCTTACCAAATATGTACCAAATAGACAGTAGATTGCACCTTCAGGCATGCATAGGGTATAACGTAGATCTTACCCCAGATGTACCATTCCTCCTATATCATGCAGTCCGTCCCGCTCCAACATTCACCACGCTGAGCACAGTGCATCCGGTCTTACCACAGGCACTTGTGTGTTTGTGTCTTGGAGGAGAGTCGACTATACTCCAGGATATTCAATATGTGAACTATTCTCTATATGACTACCTGTTATCATGTTGTTTGTAACAGTGTGAGCGATATTGCATGGAGCTAACACGCTGATATACTGCTGTGTTTTAATGGATGGAGCATTTGAGCAGAATGAGCTATACATGATAAGCTTTGATATAATATAATGGTACATCTGTGGTAAGATTTGCACAGTATGTTATGTGCAGGTCTAGAGGTGTAATCCTGCTTAATTGGGTACATCTGTGGTAAGACCGGATGCACTGTGCTCAGCGTGGTGAATGTTGGAGCGGAACGGACTGCATGATATAGGAGGAATGGTACATCTGTGGTAAGATCTACGTTATACCCTATGCATGCCTGAAGGTGCAATCTACTGTCTATTTGGTACATCTTTGGTAAGAATGAATACAAAGTATTCAGTGTGAGATTTGCTCAAAAAACAATGTTACCGCTTGCCCAATCAGGAATAAATCCTTTGTAATTGGGTACATCTGTGATAAGATTAGACACACGGTTTCCATTGTAGCGTGGTTTGCTACCTGCGTGAGTGCAAGGTGGAGTGAAAACGGATTGCATGCTATAGGAGGATTGGTACATCTGTGGTAAGATCATCTGTATACCCTATACATGCTTAATATGCAATCTATTGTTTGAGGTACATCTTTGGTAAGAACGGATACATAGTATCCAGTACGAGGATTGCTTTCTATATTAACAGTATAGCCTGCCCAATCAGGAGAACTTTGGAGGCTGGTTTTTCCCTCCTCTATGAAATTCGTCATACGGAGGCGGCGAATGAATTTGTTGTTAATATATGAACGCTGTAACTCGTTTCTAAGAATGCATTAATGTTTTGGTCTTAGACTAAATTGCTGAGTGGTCACGTAAGAAAGGTGATATGAGTATTTGATATGAGAGGAGGATATTTCTTTTTTGCTATGTATACAGTTGTTCATTTGAAGCGAGGTATGTGCGGCTGTTATTTTGGATAAGACTGCCGATATTTCCTTGCTTGTAAATTTGTTATATGTAACTGGTATAGAGTATGCATATCAGACATTCATGCAGATTCGTGGTTTTTCTCCAATTTGCATGTATATATGATAAATTAAGAGCTCTAACTGTTTTGGATTATTTAGTAATCTGATTCAGATACTGTTGCAATTTGTGTGACTAGATGATACAGGCCTGTGTCATATTGATATGAGATTAAGTTCTGGTTTTTAATATGTATATAGTTGTGTGGTGCATGTTCCTGCTTTAGTTTGGGACGGCGGGACATGGATGGGCTGACTTCTTTTGTAAATGCTTGATTAGTCCAATAAAATTGTTGAACTTACCTCACATGTGTGCCGTTGTTATTCCCTTTCTTTTTTAGAGGATTATTGTGTTCTCTAATACTTTTTCTTTCTTTTTTATAATTATACAATTAAATAAATTATTCCTATTTAAAACTAAATACTTACCGATAAAATAAACCATAAGATAGCTACAATATAACTAATAGTTACATTGTAGCTAGCTTATGATTTATTTTTATTTTACAGGCAACTTTGTATTTATTTTAACTAGGTACAATAGTTATTAAATAGGTATTAACTATTTAATAACTACATAGCTAAAATAAGTACAAAATTACCTGTAAAATAAATCCTAACCTAAGTTACAATTACACCTAACACTACTCTATAAATGAATAAATTAACTAAATTAAACTAATTACAATTAAATGAAATAAACTAAATTACGAAAAAACAAACAAACACTAAATTACAGAAAATAAAAAAAGAATTACAAGAATTTTAAACTAATTACACCTAATCTAATCCCCCTAATAAAATAAAAAAGCTCCCCAAAATAATAAAATTCCCTACCCTATACTAAATTACAAATAGCCTTAAAAGGGCCTTTTGCGGGGCATTGCACCAAAGTAATCAGCTCTTTTACCTGTAAAAAAAATATACAATACCCCCCCAACAGTACAACCCACCACCCACATACCCCTACTCTAAAATCCACCCAATCCCCCCTTAAAAAAACCTAACACTAACCCCCTGAAGATCACCCTACCTTGAGCCATCTTCACCCAGCCGGGCACAAGTGGTCCTCCATACGGCAGAAGTCTTTATCTGATCGGGGCAGAAGAGGTCCTCCAGATGGCAGAAGGCTTCATCCAGGCTGCATCTTCTATCTTCATCCTTCCGGCGCGGAGCGGGTCCATCTTCCATCCAGGCGATGCGGAGCATCCTCTTCAATTGAAGTCCTAAAGAAGAATGAAGGTTCCTTTAAATGACGTCATCCAAGATGGCATCCCTCGAATTCCGATTGGCTGATAGGATTCTATCAGCCAATCGGAATTAAGGTAGTAAAAATCCGATTGGCTGATGCTATACGCCAATCGGATTGAAGTTCAATCCGATTGGCTGATCCAATCAGCCAATAGAATGCGAGGAAGTAACCTAAATGAACTCCTCCCTCCGGTCTGCACAGAACACACACTGATCTTCTCCCAGTCCCTTTACAGAAGCTATGTGTGTGTAAATATTTGCAGGGCAGTAATTTTAACCGAGGAGGAGCAAGGGAAAGTGAACCAACAGTGTGATCAAGATTAAGCAGAGAAACGCAAATCAGTGTTGATGATAGAAGGAGGGTTCCGTCTGACCTGAGGAAATCGCTTCCAAACCGGGCTTCTTCCAGTACTCACCACTTACCTCATATGATTGGGGGTACAGAAGTAAGTTAAATGTGAGACCGATTAAGGATAAAAAAGTTTGGAGGGTCTTTTTGTACTTACGTTGGAATATCCTTGTATCTGAAGATTGAATATCCTGTATTGACGAAAATTCCTAATGGACAGTTTATCTCTGTATTTACCCTATTATATCCTTCGGTGAATTTGTTTATACACATATATCTTCTCAGGGTTCATATGTATGCATGTATTTTACTAATTGAATATTACGACTGAAGGTTCTTTATTATCAATATTTTTATTATCTGTCGGGGCTGCATATTACATTCCCCCTGTCATCAGGTACAAGCTTATATGTAACGCTGGTATAGTGTGACTAGTACTTGTGCATAAGGAACATTTGAATTAATATAGATTCATCACATACGAGTAACCAGTCTTAGATTAGAGTGGGTTACAAACGGAATTAACTATACTTCAGATATTCTATATATGACACATTTTACATTCCAAACGGGCAGGGATTAGCGCTGTGAAGTTCACTTACACTTTTTCAAGTATTTAGTTTTAAATAGGAATAATTTTTTTAATTGTAGTAAATTTATTTTGTTTAATTTAAATTATATTTAAGTTAGGGGGGGTTAGACTTAGGGTTAGACTTAGGTTTAGGGGTTAATACATTTATTATAGTAGCGTCGACGTTGGGGTCGGCAGATTAGGGGTTAATAAATGTAGATAGGTGTCGGCGATGTTAGGGATGGCAGATTAGGGGTTAATAAAATTTAACAAGTGCTTGCGAGGCGGGAGTGTGGCGGTTTAGGGGTTAATACATTTATTAAATTGGCGTCGATGTCCGGTCGGCAGATTAGGGGTTAATAATTGTATGTAGGTGTCGGTGACGTTGGGGGCGGAAGATTAGGGGTTAATAAATATAATGTAGGTGTCGGTGATGTTAGGGGCAGCAGATTATGGGTTCATAGGTATAATGTAGGTGGCGGCGATGTCCGGTCAGCAGATTAGGGGTTAAAAATTTTTATTATAGTGTTTGCGATGTGGGGGGGCCTCGGTTTATGGGTTAATAGGTAGTTTATGGGTGTTAGTTTACTTTGTAGCACTTTAGTTAAAAGCTTTATGTTCCGGCGTTAGCCCATAAAACTCTTAACTACTGACTTTTAAATGCGGTAGGAGTCTTGGAGGTAGAGGCTGTACCGCTCACTTCTTCCAAGACTCGTAATACCGGCGTTAGGCAAATCCCATTAAAAAGATAGGATACGCAATTGACGTAAGGGGATTTGCGGTAGCCTCGAGTCGCGGAAGAAAAGTGAGCGGTACACCTGTACCTGCCTGACTCGTAATACCAGCGGGCGTTTAAAAGCAGCGTTGGGACCTCTCAACGCTGCTTTTTAAGGCTAATGCCAAACTCGTGATCTACCCGATTGTTTCTAAAATGAATAGACTAGACATGTTAAATTCTTCTAGCAAGACCAGAGAAAATAATTTGGATGAAGTCAGATTCATTACAACTTTTAGTCAGGGAAGTAAGGAAATAGAAAAGATTTAAAAAAAACACTGGTCTATTTTAACCAGCGATCCTATTCTGGGTAACATACTTCCTGAAAGACCCCTTATTACTTTTAAAAAGAACAAAGATTTTAAAAGAATCTTAGCCCCGTCCAAATTAAGATCCATCAACAATACTATTTCCAATTCTAACTCCAATTAGTTGAGTAGGGGGAATGGTACATGGCCATGCAATCAAAATAGATGTGGAATGTGTAAATTCATACAAAAAGGTGATTCATTTTGTGATGCAAATAACACTAAAACTTATAAGGTGAAACATAAATTTACATGCAGATCAATTTATGTAGTATATCTGCTCACTTGCGAATGTAAATGTTTCTATGTAGGGAGAACTAAGAGGATGATCAAAACTAGATTCTGTGAACATTGGCACAACATTAAGAATAAAGTAGAATCGCATAGTGAGTGTACCAGATCTTTTAGAATTTTTCATCACTCCAATCCTCAAAGTCTTAAGTTTTAGTTCTTGATTGGATAGCCCCCAATATTTCCAACAATAGACTTAAGGCCCTTCGCCAACGAGAAACATATTGGATCCATGAACTTAATACTCTCAATTCATCTAATTCACATGGACTCAATATCAACCTCGATTTACAGGCATTCATGTAATGTGTTTTTAATGTAAATTAGGTACCCTCTATCTTTTTACATTTTTTATTGTTACTTAGTATACACTTTTTAACTGCAATTTATTATATACTTTTAATACGTTGTATCTACTTGTGATCTAATGAGGATGCATTTTCTCACATAGGTTTATTTACACCTTAGTTGGAAAGTTGCTTCCTGGTTAATGAATTTTATTTTGTTGATTGTAGACAATGTAAGTTTGTTAGTTATGTTTTTTTTTCTAAATAGTGCCTTTTATATGTGCCTATGGAAAGCAAAATAGAGGGCACCACATAGTGCAAATCATAAACAACTTCAAAACAGGTAGCGAAAAGAGCTGAAGAATCCTAATCACAAGATGTAAAGCACTGATGTGAAATACCAGCAGTCCGGAAACACCCGTCAACCGGTAGACCAGATGATGATGTCACAAAAGGGAATCCTCATCTCACCAGGGAGAGTCTAAAGATGCCAGAGAAGGGAGCGTCCAGACAAGCCTGTACAGCAGTGGTCAGCCAGCAAGTGCAGAAACCCTCCACTTGGAAGGGTAAAGTGTCTAAAACTCCAATTGATGGAAAAGTCTCAGGATCAAAAAAGATTCAGCAGCAGGTGGAGAGTTAAAATAATTTAAAAAATGTATTGCAAAGATAAAAACAACAGCAACGCGTTTCTCAGTGTAACACACTGTTTCATCAGGCTATATAAACAAACTCTCAGCTGCCATATTTAAAACCAAATAGAACCAATCAGAAGTCAGAAAAATTACACACCCCTAGCAGGAAATACCAAAATACATATGGCGGGGGTGGAGGGTTGACATAAATAAATAGATGATATGTTAATACAAAACATTAATACAAAAGATCAAATAAGTAAATAATAAGCTCTGATCATTTTTCCAAGGACAACAGATCCCTAATTTTGTATGTACAAAAATAAGATATAAAAATATATTTGAATATTGAATAACAAATCGAATGAGTCTGTGGCCCACTGGTAATGGTATATTCCATTGCTCAGTAGTGAAACATAAAAATATAAAAAACGTTTATATTAAAAACGTGTCAATCATACTGTATTAAAAGATCTTTAGTTGTTACTGTTAGGCTGTTAACTCCAGATTGGGGGAAATGTAAAAATGATTAGAATAAAAGAGTTCTTTAAACTCACAAGTATGTTATACGAAAAGTCCTAAGGTGATGTCAGATAAAGGGGCGTGGTCAGTCACGCAGAGTATAATTATGTGGAGGATGAAAAATGAACAGACAACAGATGAATATCATTACAGACAAGTGATTAGTCTTAGACAGATCGTTTTACAACTTAGGTAATCCAGAGAAGCATGATCCGTCACTATATTGTATACAAAAAAGCATAGTTGCTATGACTACGGGGGGGTGAGGATCTCGAATGACATAGAATGATGTCAGTGGAGGGGGCATGGTCGGTCACGTAAAATATAAAAATGTATGAAATATCAGGATCGTCTGTTATAAACAAACATCATGGAGGGGGAAGTAATTGCTTCTAGATAACTAACATTCCTATTTGACTTATGTGTTGTGCAAAGACTATAATGACATTGCACGCAAGAGATCACGGCTATCATGAGACCGGGGTGTGAGGGTCTCATATGCTATGTAAACAAGGGGGCGTGGATGGTCACTCTAAGTGCCATAAATAAGTGAAATTTGAAAATAATAGGTGATAGGATTGCCGCAATATGGTCGAATACTCAGAGGGAAAAAGGAAAGCTCATATCAGACCCATTGTCCTAAAGATTCCAGGGTTTCGTAAATATAGAATAGTGGTGCCCATAGCAACGGGGGGGGGGGTGTATATCAACCAATGGACACATGGGGCATACTTAGTAGTGGGGACCAATAGCCAATCACAATAGTAACTGGTAGTGCAGAGTGAAATAGGGATGGACTAAAGGAATGACATAAATAAAAAGAGAGAAGCACTCAACCTGGGAATGAACAATAGCATAATAGCTTGTTCTATGGCTAGTTACCACCCTAGAAGCAGCCTCTTTTTGCTCAACATGTGCCTTTCACAGAGAAGAACTTTCCTGTAGCATATCAGTCTGATCCTGACTTAACAGTGCAGTCCAGCCCTGAAATACCAGGCAATCCCTCTCTGAACAAGAGAAACAGCAAAACCCCAGACGTACATTTCGGCCTATTGTGGGCCTCGTCAGTGAGGTGCAGCCATATCCCTCTAGGCACACTGAGCAACGGGTCCACGTCAGAGAGGGATTGCCTGGTATTTTGGGGCTGGACTGCACTGTTAAGTCAGGATCAGACTGATATGCTACAGGAAAGTTCTTCTCTGTGAAAGGCACATATTGAGCAAAAAGAGGCTGCTTCTAGGGTGGTAACTAGCCATAGAACAAGCTATTATGCTATTGTTCGTTCCCAGGTTGAGCGCTTCTCTATTTTTATTTAAAGGAATGACATGTATACGTAAACCAATAAAAGAATATGAGAGGGATATAGATATGTCAGCCAATGGACACATGGGACATACTTAGTAATGGGGACCAATATCCAATCACAATAGTAGCTAATGGTGCAAAGTGAACTAAGGGTAGACTAAGGAAATAGCATATAAACGTAAACCAATATAGGATGATGAGGGGATAAAAGTCCATGTCTGGACTATTGGTAACCTGTCAGATATAACAGGGCTAGTGAGGAGAGAAGTGACAAGGATGGGAGAGGGAGAGAGTACCAGATAGTAATGAAGATGGTGATATTTGCAAAGATATGGGGCAAGAGCATACCTCATATATAAAATTATTATAAGAAAATAATGCACAAGACATAAAAGGGGTGAGATGTAGAAGAGGGTATAAGAGCAGCCTATAACATGTATAGGCTGTCAGACGAAAAATGATCACTCAGATATACATGACTTAACATAATTAATAATTATATAGATATGTAGGGGCAATACAATAAGGTGATAATAAGTACCAACTGACAGTTGGCAGTGAAGGGAGAGTATAAATGATAAATGTGTGAATATATCCACATATCAAAATCTATAAATATACAGGGCCCAAGATCGATCATGGACCTAAGTAGGTGCATAAGGGAATAATAATTGAAAGATAGTGTGATGAGGCTGGAGACAATAAGTAGATAGTGTCTAGTGGGGACACCAAATGTTTGGCATCTCAATAATAAGGGAGGGGGGAAGGGGCAAGGGGGGGGGACCAACGGGGTAGTTGGTAATGATGGTGCCTATACCAGATAATGGTAGTGACAATTTTATAATGATGATATAATTAAATGAACCAAGTGGGACAGGTGTGCCTAGGGAATCTTATAACAGCATATCAAAATACATAATAAGGGATGATGATAAATTGGTCAAAAAAATGAAAAAGTCGCTAAATCCATATTAAGATTGAGACCAGAGGGAAACAGGGTTCTCAGTTTGTAGATCCAGTAAGTTTCCCTCTGTCTCAGCCTATTATATCTGTTGAACAGGTGAGAGGGAGGAATCATTTCAAGGGGACAAATGTTAAATGTATTAGTTGTTCTATTGTGTGTATTATTGCAATGTCTCAGGACACTATGATTTGGAAATTTATTTTTAATATTTCTTAGATGTTCATTCCATCTATTCTTGATAAGCCTGCACATGCGGCCAACGTATTGAATCCCACAAAGATTGCAGGTTAATAAATATATTACATAAGTCGATGTACATGTCAAAAATTGGTGGATGTTGTATGACTTTTTGGTAATGCTAGATGAAAAGGTTTTGCACCCAGGCATAATGTGTTTACACATGTTACATTTTTTAAGGAAACACTTCCCTATGCCATTCTTTTTAGATAATGTATATGGGTTAGTTCCTTTATTAAGTTTGTGGACTACAACCTTACTAGGTGTTAATACACTTTTAAGTGTGGGAGCTTGTCTGAAAACACATTTTGGTTCAGGATCCACCAGCTTTCCCAAAATTAGATCTTTCTTAACCAAATTCCAATGTTTCTTAATGATACGTTTAATCTTAGTATGATTAACATTAAATTGAGTAATGAAAGTTGAGTTGAATTGATCTGTTGTCTTGGTATTATTAATTTTTTTTTTATTATTCTTTGGGTTGTGTTTAAAATATGAATCTCTATCATCAAATTTGGCACGCTCGTATCCGATATCTATTATTTGTTGGGGGTAACCTTTTTCTTCAAATCTAGCTTTTAAGATGATGCTTTGTTGTTCAAAATCTTCAATATAACTGCAATTTCTACGTATCTTCCACGTATCTTCCACAAGCTATAGTGATTGCTTCGGTAGTTGAGATAGCTATTGCAATCAACTGTTTTAAAGTGTGTAGTGGTAATAATTCTGTTGTCGTTGGAAAAAGACAGGCATAAATCTAGAAATACTATCAATTTCTGTTCAATATTGCTTGAAAAAGTTAGACCCATCTTGTTGGAATTAAGATGTGTGACAAAGGATTCGGCAGAGGTGACATCACCTTTCCATAAGAACAGAAGATCATCTATGTATCTGCCATAGAAGACCAGGTTTGCTCCGTGGGCAGATCTGTAAATGTACCTTTCTTCAAACATGCCCATAAAAAGGTTGACAAAACTCGGAGCGAACCTGGTCCCCATGGCAGTACCTAGTATCTGTAAATAATATTCGTCTTGGTAGACGAAATAATTGTGTTCTTTTATATGTGCGTTTAGGCGCTTTTTAGATTGGCGTGGAGTTTGGCATATAGTTATTTCCCTCCCCTCTTCTACGTAGGTCATACATATAAGTGTGCTTTAATATCCTTGGAACATATGAGACGATTTCTATGTATCTATCTTATTATATTTTTATCCATATATGCTGTACTTTATCAAATGTGCCGATCCCAATTTCCCTTTTAAGTACCTTTTATGTTGATTTTTCGATGTTAATTCAAATGTGTGTTTTATGAATCTCTAATGCTTTTTATTGTATTAAGCACTGTACTATTTGCCATTGTATTATACATGCTCGGAGTGGTGTAGCTATTAAGTGTTACGGAGTCACTATTTTATCTTTCAGGGAGGGTTCTCCTTTTGGAGAGTATTGAGTTAAACTTGATGAGGGGTTTGATTGACATCATTCTTACCCAATTACACTCACAGCTAACGGAACTCCCAGCAACAAATTAAAGTTCGGTGTATACACCATTTGAGTTCGTACAGCCATTACTTAAGTTAAGAGCGTGGCAGCTCTGTAATAATCCTCTTGAAAAAGTCTGGTTGATACCAGAGGAAACGCGTTGAGGTTAACGTGTTTCTCCACCTATGCATGCCGTATACAAGTCTTATTGCTGACGTGGAATCCGGAGTCCAAACTGCAAACAGCCAACTGCAAAGACTGACCTTCGCTTGCTGGGGAGAAACACTCAGTGATATTGTCACATATTGCTTTTTCTATTTTTAACTTTTGTACGTATATTTCTTTGTATTGTGCTATATTAAGTGCACAGTAAAACTTTTACCCTTAGAGAGGCTTCTTGCGCTCTTGTCTTTTTTCATTCTTTTCAGCATTGCATTTGGAGGGAGGCAACAGAGACCCTTCGTTTAAAAAGAGCAGCAGCCTCCTTGCTATTACATACAATGGCTTTTGGGGATATGAGCCCTTTTTATTGTTAAACCATCTAGCTCACTACCTACAAGGTCGGTGATACGATTTTGATATCAGGATTCCCACATAAGAACTGTCGGGACATTTCTTATTCACTGACTTGCTACACATTTCAACACATGTGGATTGAGCGAATTACTATGTTTTCCATGTGATACAAATAATATTGCTACATATTACATTATCTGTACAGGTAAGCGCTACTGTCTTTTTAATTTTGGTTTTACCTTAATGAAATACAATTATCTAAATTACCAAAAATAATAAATTCTAAATTACAAAAAAAGCAAACACTAAATTACAGAAAATAAAAAACAAATGATCAAATCTTTAAACTAATTACATCTAAAAATAGCCCTATCAAAATAAAAAAGCCCCCCCAAAATAAAAAAAACCCTAGCCTACAATAAACTACCAATGGCCCTTAAAAGGGCCTTTTTTGGGACATTGCCCCAAATAAATCAGCTCCTTTACCTGTAAAAATAAATACAAACAACCCCCCAACAGTTAAACCCACCACCCACATAACCAACCCCCCAAATAAAATCCTATCTATAAAACCTAAGCTACCCATTGCCCTGAAAAGGGCATTTGGATGGGCATTGCCCATAAAAGGGCATTTAGCTCTTTTACTGACCAAGGACCCTAATCTAAAAATAAAACCCACCCAATAAATAGTGATGTGGCAAACTTAAAAATTTCGGTTCGCGAACTGCGGACTCAAACTTCCGCTATTGTTGCGAACCGGCGAACCGCGCAAACCGCCATTGACTTCAATAGGCAGGCGAACTTTAAAATCCACAAGGACTCTTTCTGGCCACAATAGTGATGGAAAAGTTGTTTCAAGGGTACTAACACCTGGACTGTGGCATGCTGGAGGGGGATCCATGGCAAAACTCCCATGGAAAATTACATAGTTGATGCAGAGTCTGGTTTTAACCCATAAAGGGCCTAAATCACCTAACATTCCTAAATTGTTTGGAATAACGTGCTTTAAAACATCAGGTATGATGTTGTATCGATCAGGTAGTGTAAGGGTTACGCCCGCTTCACAGTGACAGACCAAACTCTCCGTGTAACGCACCGCAAACAACCGCAAACAGTCCATTTGCACAACCACGAGATAGATAGATTTGATAGATAGATACATAGATTACATAGCTCAACAGATGCAATATACATATGATAGATACAAATTACATAGATCAATAGATGCAATATACATTTGATAGATACGAATTACATAGATCAATAGATGCAATATACATTTGATAGATACGAATTACATAGATCAAAAGATGCAATATACATTTGATAGATACGAATTACATAGATTAATAGATGCAATATACACGATTGATAGTTAGATAGATTCGATAGATAAATAGATAGATTTGAAAGATATATAATTTCCCTGACAGAGTATAACAATAAGACATGCGGTCTGGGACCCGTGGTGTGTTAAGTAGTACTATTCTTAGCAGTTTACTACTACCTGTTACTCCCCCTATCGGGGGAGGTCTATATGGCCTGCATTTTTGGAACAGGGAGATGGAAGAAGATGATTGGTCTGTCCTCCTACTTCAAATTTGTCCTAAACACAAGTGGCTGTCTCAAAACAGTCCGGCCACGAGATTGATAGATTTGATAGATAGATATACATAGATTGATAGTTAGATAGAATCGATAGAAGATAAATAGATAGATTTGATAGATATATAATTACCCTGACAAAGTATAATAATAAAACATGTGGTCTGGGACCCATGGTAACTAGGTTGTGTTAAGTAGTACTATTCTTAGCACTTTAATCCCTGTTACTCCCCCTATCGGGGGAGGTCTATATGGCGTGCATGATTACCCTGACAAAGTATAACAACAAGACACGTGGTATGGGACCCATGGTAACTAGGTTGTGTTAAGTAGTACTGTTCTTAGCAGTTTAATCCCTCTTACTCCCCCTATCGGGGGAGGTCTATATGGCCTGCATGTTTAGCCTGACAAAGTATAACAACAAAACATGCGGTCTGGGACCCATGGTAACTAGGTTGTGTTAAGTAGTACTATTCTTAGCACTTTAATCCCTGTTACTCCCCCTATCGGGGGAGGTCTATATGGCGTGCATGATTACCCTGACAAAGTATAACAACAAGACACGCGGTCTGGGACCCATGGTAACTAGGTTGTGTTAAGTAGTACTGTTCTTAGCAGTTTAATCCCTCTTACTCCCCCTATCGGGGGAGGTCTATATGGCCTGCATGATTACCCTGACAAAGTATAACAACAAAACATGCGGTCTGGGACCCATGGTAACTAGGTTGTGTTAAGTAGTACTATTCTTAGCACTTTAATCCTTGTTACTCCCCCTATCAGGGGAGGTGTATATGGCCTGCATGATTACCCTGACAAAATATAATAATAAGACATGCGGTCTGGGACCCATGGTAACTAGGTTGTGTTAAGTAGTACTGTTCTTAGCAGTTTAATCCCTGTTACTCCCCCTATCGGGGGAGGTCTATATGGCCTGCATGATTGCCCTGACAAAATATAATAATAAAACATGCGTTCTGGGACCCATGGTAAGGTTGTGTTAAGTAGTACTGTTCTTAGCATTTTAATACCTGTTACTCACCCTATCGGGGGAAGTCTATATGGCCTGCATGATTACCCTTACAAAATATAATAATAAAACATGCGGTCTGGGACCCATGGTAAGGTTGTGTTAAGTAGTGCTGTTCTTTAAATTTTAATACCTGTTACTCACCCTATCGGGGGAGGTCTATATGGCGTGCATGATTACCCTGACAAAGTATAACAACAAGACACGCGGTCTGGGACCCATGGTAACTAGGTTGTGTTAAGTAGTACTGTTCTTAGCAGTTTAATCCCTCTTACTCCCCCTATCGGGGGAGGTCTATATGGCCTGCATGATTACCCTGACAAAGTATAACTGCTGTCATGATTCCGTCCGTTCATTGCCGTGTCGCCGCGGCTCCCGGATCTTCTCTGTGTGACTGACGTCACGTTGCTTAGCAACGTGACGCTTTCTCGACACACCCCTCTGATGACGTTGCCGCTCCTGCCTTTAAACCACGGCGGGAGATCTGAATCGGGGCCCGTTTGTTTGTTTCCCTTGGAGTTTGTGAGTACCTTGTCAAAATCTGTTTTCTTGATCCCGACTTCTGCCTGCCTGACCAAGCCTTTTGCCTTAACCCTTTTGCTGATATTTGGATACCGACTTCTGCCTGCTTGACCAAGCCTTTTGCCTTAACCCTTTTGCTGATATTTGGATACCGACTTCTGCCTGCTTGACCAAGCCTTTTGCCTAAACCCTTTTGCTGATATTTGGATACCGACTTCTGCCTGCCTGACCAAGCCTTTTGCCTTAACCCTTTTTGCTTATGTTTGGATGCCGACTTCTGCCTGCCTGACCTTGCTTTTGCCTTATTTCACAATCTTTTCTTTGATTAATAAAACCTGCTTAAAGGGACATTTTCTTTTACAAGCTGCAAAGGAGAACTTTGACTTTCTGTTTTGTTATAAACCTGCTTAAAGGGACATTTTCTTTTACAAGCTGCAAAGGAGAACTTTGACTTTCTGTTTTGTTATAAACCTGCTTAAAGGGACATTTACTTTTACAAGTTGCAAAGGAGAACTTTGACTTTCTGTTTTGTTATAAGCCTGCTTAAAGGGACATTTACTTTTACAAAGCTGCAAAAGGGAACTTTGTTACAAGCCTGCTAATGAGGACCTTTTTTCTAAGCTGCAAATAAGAGCATTTCTTTTATATTCTTTGACCTACTTAAAGGGACGTTTTTTTTCCTTTGTGGCTTCCCTGCATTCTGGAGCAATTATTATTTTTGTAATCTTTCTCATCTGTTTCCTGAGTGGGTCACGTCCTGGATATTTCTCAGTGTGCTAGCGTGTGCTTTCTATTCACGCTAGCAGTTGGGTTGCATCCCGGACTGATTCCAAAGCGGCTGACATTACAAACGGGCCATAAAAATGGACCCCACTGAATTATCCATGGCCGTGGCTCACCAGGGACAGCTTTTGGGATCTCATGCCACTCACTTGCAGTCTCTGGACACTAAACTTGATCAAATAACTGCTCTATTACAAAATTTGGTTGCTACCGCACCTCCCAATCCTAATCCCAATCCTAATCCTATTGAGGCATTACCTCCTTCGATTCCTAACAATCAGTCTCAGGTACAACTAAGTCCCAGGATACCTCTTCCGGATAAATATGATGGGAATCCTGAAGAATGTAGAGGCTTTCTGAATCAATGCCGTCTTCATTTCCGAAATAGCCCTACTCTTTTTGCTACTCCCTCTTCTAGAATCACATTTCTTATTTCCTTAATGAAAGGAAAAGCCTTGGCTTGGGTATCACCTTTGCTAGAAAAGAATGATCCTATACTTTTGGATGTTGATACATTTCTATCTATGTTCTCAAATGTATTCGATAAACCTGGAAGATCATCCGCTGCTGAAGCCACTCTCCTGGATTTACGTCAAGGTAATCAACCAGTCTCTCAATACGCTATTGAGTTCCGCACCCTTGCCTCTGAAACCACTTGGAATCAGGGAGCACTCAGAGCCGCTTTCCGTAAAGGACTTTCTGAGCGTCTCAAGGATGAATTGGTGTATCGTGAACTTCCAGAGTCCTTAGAAGCCTTAATAAATCTCTGTATCTGTCTCGACACCAGGTTTCGTGAACGCCAACAAGAAAAGGATAGAACACAGAGGTCTTCAACTCGAACCCCTTTTCGTTTGGCTCCTCGTTTTTCTAATCCAGTCACTCCAGTCTCTCCTACTACTGATCAGGCTGAACCCATGGAAGTGGGAAGTATAAAATTAACTGAGACTGAACGCTTAAGAAGACGGACTCTTGGCTTATGTCTGTACTGTGGCCTTAAAGGGCATTTATTAAGGGATTGTCCTACTAGGCCAGTAAAAGCCAGGGCTTAACTCTAGTCCAGGGAACTGAGTTAAGCCAAAACAGTTGCCATTCCCTATACAAGAAACTCTTTGTTCCAGTTACCCTTCTAATTGGACATAAGAAGATTTATACCCAAGCTCTAATTGATTCTGGTGCTGGAGGAGTGTTCATTGACTCTACATTCGTCTCTACTCACTCTATACCCTTACTAAGGAAGGAGTATTCCATTTCAGTCTCTACGGTCAGTGGAGATCCTTTGGGTTCTGGATATATTCAGTTTTCTACTCTACCCTTACTCCTCACCGTAGGAATACTTCATTCCGAGACAATTTGTTTTGATGTCATCCCCACTCCGCAATTTCCCATTATCTTGGGATTACCCTGGCTCCAAATTCACAATCCCATTTTTTCTTGGACTTTCGGTGAACTCACTTCCTGGGGATCTACATGCCAGACTAAATGTCTTCAAAAGATTACCAAGTTACCACTCACTATTGCTCTCACAGTTGAAACTCCGGACTCCTTACCTATGCCTTATCATGACTTTGTGGATGTTTTCTCCAAAAAAGAAGCTGAACGTCTTCCTCCTCACCGCCCTTTTGATTGTCCCATTGATCTCCTTCCCGGGGCTGCCTATCCTCGAGGCAAGACATATCCACTTTCTAAACCAGAAAACATGGCTTTGGAAGAATATATTAAAGACAATCTGGCTAGAGGATTTATTCGACCCTCCTCTTCCCCTGTAGGGGCTGGTTTCTTTTTTGTAGGAAAAAAGGATGGCGGATTAAGACCCTGTATTGATTACCGAGGATTAAATCAGATTACCATCAAGAACAGTTATCCTCTACCCCTTATTCCTGAACTTTTTACTTATCTTCAGGGAGCCACCATATTCACCAAACTCGACCTACGTGGTGCATACAATCTGATCCGTATACGCAAAGGAGATGAGTGGAAGACTGCCTTTAACACTCGATTTGGGCATTATGAATATTTGGTCATGCCCTTCGGGCTATGCAATGCTCCGGCGGTTTTCCAACATTTCGTAAACGAGATCTTTCGTGATTTTTTGAATATCTTTGTCATCATATACCTTGACGACATCTTAATTTTTTCTCAGAACCACCAAGATCATGTGCACCACGTCAAGAAAGTACTTCAACGTTTAAGAGAATTCCATCTGTTTGCTAAACTGGAGAAATGTTCTTTCCATCAAAAATCCATACCCTTTCTGGGTTATGTAATATCGGCATCTGGATTTGAAATGGACCCTACTAAACTTTCTGCCATTTTGGATTGGCCTAGACCTGATTCTTTGAAGGCTTTACAACGTTTTCTAGGCTTCGCCAACTACTACAGGAAGTTCATCAAGAATTTTGCTACTATTACTTCTCCTCTTACTTCTCTCACTAGAAAAGGACAAAACTGTAAAAAATGGCCTCCTGAGGCTATAGAAGCTTTTGAGTCTCTCAAAGAAGCTTTTTCCTCAGCACCTATTCTCCGTCATCCAAATCCTGAGTTTCAATTTATCCTGGAAGTTGATGCTTCCTCTGTTGCTGCTGGAGCTGTTCTGTCTCAACGAATACCAGAGACTGGAAAGATTCATCCTGTGGCTTTCTTCTCTAAAAAATTCACTCCTTCTGAATTTAACTATGACGTAGGGAATAAAGAGTTGCTTGCCATCAAAATGGCATTGGATGAATGGAGACATTGGCTGGAAGGTACTTCTTTGCCATTTACTATACTCACTGATCATAAGAACCTTCTGTATCTCCAAACAGCCAAACGATTGAATTCCAGGCAAGCACGCTGGTCATTATTCTTCTCCCGGTTTCACTATAATTTGTCTTACATACCTGGTTCAAAAAATATTAAAGCAGACGCCCTTTCCAGACAATTTCAAGATACCCCAGTTCCTGAGTCTGGTACCATTCTCCAACCTCATGAAGTCATAGCCCAGTTAACAACATCCTGGTTACAAGAATTACAGTCTGCTCAAGAGAATCTTCCTTTGTCCTGTAAACCTCCCGAAGGTTTACTCTTTGTTCCTGAACGCCTTCGTTCCAAGATTTTATTTTGGGCTCATGATAGTCCCCTTTCTGGACATCCTGGCATCAGTATTACCACTCGAAACCTCAAACAACATGTCTGGTGGCCTACTCTCTCTCAAGATGTGAAGGATTACGTCTCAGTATGCACACAATGTGCCATGAACAAAACTCCACGCCAACTTCCTTCAGGATTGCTCCAACCATTGCCTATACCTCACCAGCCTTGGACTCATGTATCCATGGACTTCATTACCGACCTTCCCTTGTCCACTGGAAACAATACTATCTGGGTGGTGGTCGACAGGTTCACTAAGACTGCCCATTTTGTACCCTTACCAGGATTACCATCTGCCAAAAGACTCTCTGAACTTTTTATTTCACATATTGTAAGAATCCATGGATTTCCTCTAGATATTGTTTCAGATAGAGGGGTACCGTTTGTTTCTCGATTTTGGAGGTCACTTTGTAAACATTTTGGAACTACTATATCTCTCTCTACTTCTCACCACCCACAATCGAATGGCCAGACTGAAAGGGTAAACCAGTGTCTTGAAACATATCTTAGACATTATGTGGATCATTATCACTCTAACTGGACTTTTTACCTTCCTTTGGCTGAATTGGCTCATAATGCCCGGTACCATTCCTCCCTTCAGACTTCTCCTTTTCATGCAGCTTACGGATATCAGCCCAGAACATTCCCTTTGCATACTTCCTCCACAGTGAATCCTGCTTCTGATCTTACAGCCCGAAGATTAACTCGACATTGGCAGAAAATACATCGTATTCTTTCTGTAACTTCTAGACGTTACAAGTTCTTTTCTGACCTTCGACGGAAGAAGGCTCCCAAATATCGCCCTGGTGATAAAGTTTGGATTTCCTCTCGATTTCTTCGCCTGAAACAACCTTCTAACAAATTGGGACCACGATACGTGGGTCCTTTCCGAATACTGGGTCAGGTGTGTTCCACTGCTTATCGGGTGGCTTTACCCAAGACTCTCAAAGTCCATCCGGTATTCCATGTTTCTCTTTTAAAACCTGTGATGACTAACAGGTATTCTAAGTCTTTTTCTAAACCTCCACCGTTATTTGTGCATGGACACCCTGAGTTTGAGATCAGCCATATTCTAGATTCCAAGTTGCGTGGCAAGAAATTGTATTATCTCCTTCATTGGAAAGGTTATCCAGTCACGGAACGTTCTTGGGAACCGGCTCATCAAGTAAATGCTCCTACTTTGATCAAGACCTTCCACAAGACTCATCCTGATAGGCCTGGTCCTGTCCCCCGGAGGGGTCCTTGAGGAGGGGGGTGCTGTCATGATTCCGTCCGTTCATTGCCGTGTCGCCGCGGCTCCCGGATCTTCTCTGTGTGACTGACGTCACGTTGCTTAGCAACGTGACGCTTTCTCGACACACCCCTCTGATGACGTTGCCGCTCCTGCCTTTAAACCACGGCGGGAGATCTGAATCGGGGCCCGTTTGTTTGTTTCCCTTGGAGTTTGTGAGTACCTTGTCAAAATCTGTTTTCTTGATCCCGACTTCTGCCTGCCTGACCAAGCCTTTTGCCTTAACCCTTTTGCTGATATTTGGATACCGACTTCTGCCTGCTTGACCAAGCCTTTTGCCTTAACCCTTTTGCTGATATTTGGATACCGACTTCTGCCTGCTTGACCAAGCCTTTTGCCTAAACCCTTTTGCTGATATTTGGATACCGACTTCTGCCTGCCTGACCAAGCCTTTTGCCTTAACCCTTTTTGCTTATGTTTGGATGCCGACTTCTGCCTGCCTGACCTTGCTTTTGCCTTATTTCACAATCTTTTCTTTGATTAATAAAACCTGCTTAAAGGGACATTTTCTTTTACAAGCTGCAAAGGAGAACTTTGACTTTCTGTTTTGTTATAAACCTGCTTAAAGGGACATTTTCTTTTACAAGCTGCAAAGGAGAACTTTGACTTTCTGTTTTGTTATAAACCTGCTTAAAGGGACATTTACTTTTACAAGTTGCAAAGGAGAACTTTGACTTTCTGTTTTGTTATAAGCCTGCTTAAAGGGACATTTACTTTTACAAAGCTGCAAAAGGGAACTTTGTTACAAGCCTGCTAATGAGGACCTTTTTTCTAAGCTGCAAATAAGAGCATTTCTTTTATATTCTTTGACCTACTTAAAGGGACGTTTTTTTTCCTTTGTGGCTTCCCTGCATTCTGGAGCAATTATTATTTTTGTAATCTTTCTCATCTGTTTCCTGAGTGGGTCACGTCCTGGATATTTCTCAGTGTGCTAGCGTGTGCTTTCTATTCACGCTAGCAGTTGGGTTGCATCCCGGACTGATTCCAAAGCGGCTGACAACAACAAAACATGCGGTCTGGGACCCATGGTAACTAGGTTGTGTTAAGTAGTACTATTCTTAGCACTTTAATCCTTGTTACTCCCCCTATCAGGGGAGGTGTATATGGCCTGCATGATTACCCTGACAAAATATAATAATAAGACATGCGGTCTGGGACCCATGGTAACTAGGTTGTGTTAAGTAGTACTGTTCTTAGCAGTTTAATCGCTGTTACTCCCCCTATCGGGGGAGGTCTATATGGCCTGCATGATTGCCCTGACAAAATATAATAATAAAACATGCGTTCTGGGACCCATTGTAAGGTTGTATTAAGTAGTACTGTTCTTAGCATTTTAATACCTGTTACTCACCCTATCGGGGGAGGTCTATATGGCCTGCATGATTACCCTGACAAAGTATAACAACCAAACATGCGGTCTGGGACCCATGGTAAGGTTGTGTTAAGTAGTACTGTTCTTAGCATTTTAATACCTGTTACTCACCCTATCGGGGGAAGTCTATATGGCCTGCATGATTACCCTTACAAAATATAATAATAAAACATGCGCTCTGGGACCCATGGTAAGGTTGTGTTAAGTAGTGCTGTTCTTTAAATTTTAATACCTGTTACTCACCCTATCGGGGGAGGTCTATATGGCCTGCATGATTACCCTGACAAAGTATAACAACAAGACACGCGGTATGGGACCCATGGTAACTAGGTTGTGTTAAGTAGCACTGTTCTTAGCAGTTTAATCCCTCTTACTCCCCCTATCGGGGGAGGTCTATATGGCCTGCATGATTACCCTGACAAAGTATAACAACAAAACATGCGGTCTGGGACCCATGGTAACTAGGTTGTGTTAAGTAGTACTATTCTTAGCACTTTAATCCCTGTTACTCCCCCTATCTGGGGAGGTGTATATGGCCTGCATGATTACCCTGACAAAATATAATAATAAGACATGCGGTCTGGGACCCATGGTAACTAGGTTGTGTTAAGTAGTACTGTTCTTAGCAGTTTAATCCCTATTACTCCCCCTATCGGGGGAGGTCTATATGGCCTGCATGATTGCCCTGACAAAATACAGGGAGTGCAGAATTATTAGGCAAATGAGTATTTTGACCACATCATCCTCTTTATGCATGTTGTCTTACTCCAAGCTGTATAGGCTCGAAAGCCTACTACCAATTAAGCATATTAGGTGATGTGCATCTCTGTAATGAGAAGGGGTGTGGTCTAATGACATCAACACCCTATATCAGGTGTGCATAATTATTAGGCAACTTCCTTTCCTTTGGCAAAATGGGTCAAAAGAAGGACTTGACAGGCTCAGAAAAGTCAAAAATAGTGAGATATCTTGCAGAGGGATGCAGCACTCTTAAAATTGCAAAGCTTCTGAAGCGTGATCATCGAACAATCAAGCGTTTCATTCAAAATAGTCAACAGGGTCGAAAGAAGCGTGTGGAAAAACCAAGGCACAAAATAACTGCCCATGAACTGAGAAAAGTCAAGCGTGCAGCTGCCAAGATGCCACTTGCCACCAGTTTGGCCATATTTCAGAGCTGCAACATCACTGGAGTGCCCAAAAGCACAAGGTGTGCAATACTCAGAGACATGGCCAAGGTAAGAAAGGCTGAAAGACGACCACCACTGAACAAGACACACAAGCTGAAACGTCAAGACTGGGCCAAGAAATATCTCAAGACTGATTTTTCTAAGGTTTTATGGACTGATGAAATGATAGTGAGTCTTGACGGGCCAGATGGATGGGCCTGTGGCTGGATTGGTAAAGGGCAGAGAGCTCCAGTCCGACTCAGACGCCAGCAAGGTGGAGGTGGAGTACTGGTTTGGGCTGGTATCATCAAAGATGAGCTTGTGGGGCCTTTTCGGGTTGAGGATGGAGTCAAGCTCAACTCCCAGTCCTACTGCCAGTTTCTGGAAGACACCTTCTTCAAGCAGTGGTACAGGAAGAAGTCTGCATCCTTCAAGAAAAACATGATTTTCATGCAGGACAATGCTCCATCACACGCGTCCAAGTACTCCACAGCGTGGCTGGCAAGAAAGGGTATAAAAGAAGAAAATCTAATGACATGGCCTCCTTGTTCACCTGATCTGAACCCCATTGAGAACCTGTGGTCCATCATCAAATGTGAGATTTACAAGGAGGGAAAACAGTACACCTCTCTGAACAGTGTCTGGGAGGCTGTGGTTGCTGCTGCACGCAATGTTGATGGTGAACAGATCAAAACACTGACAGAATCCATGGATGGCAGGCTTTTGAGTGTCCTTGCAAAGAAAGGTGGCTATATTGGTCACTGATTTTTTTTGTTTTGTTTTTGAATGTCAGAAATGTATATTTGTGAATGTTGAGATGTTATATTGGTTTCACTGGTAAAAATAAATAATTGAAATGGGTATATATTTGTTTTTTGTTAAGTTGCCTAATAATTATGCACAGTAATAGTCACCTGCACACACAGATATCCCCCTAAAATAGCTAAAACTAAAAACAAACTAAAAACTACTTCCAAAAATATTCAGCTTTGATATTAATGAGTTTTTTGGGTTCATTGAGAACATGGTTGTTGTTCAATAATAAAATTAATCCTCAAAAATACAACTTGCCTAATAATTCTGCACTCCCTGTATAATAATAAAACATGCGTTCTGGGACCCATTGTAAGGTTGTATTAAGTAGTACTGTTCTTAGCATTTTAATACCTGTTACTCACCCTATCGGGGGAGGTCTATATGGCCTGCATGATTACCCTGACAAAGTATAACAACCAAACATGCGGTCTGGGACCCATGGTAAGGTTGTGTTAAGTAGTACTGTTCTTAGCATTTTAATACCTGTTACTCACCCTATCGGGGGAGGTCTATATGGCCTGCATAAAAACAAAAATAGATGTGGCGCTAAAAACAGCTTGGTATATCTAAAAATCAAGATTCCAATAAAACAAGGATAATACCTAATAATAATAAAAAGTATTACAAATAACTGACTCAAACGTTATTGATAAAATCACACAATCTTTATATTTGATATAAAAATAAAACTAAGTAATAAACTAAATAATTCATAGGCATAAGTTAATAGTACATATAAATACACAAACATAAATTCATATACAATGACATTAAATGAACCACCGGTGGTTTAATTGAATCCTAAAATACTAATACTATCTAAATATTAAAAGGGGAAATAACTATTCCTTAAGCGTATATCAGTGTAGATTCCACTGAAAGATCCACTTTGCAAAAACTGTCATATGTAGCATCCAACAGTAAAAAAGTGTGTAATTTAGAAGGTCAGATAAGCCAAGGAGACCCGCTGTTATTCTGTGAAATTGCAATGTATCCAGACAGTCACAAGAATCCTTAATCCAATCTGATAAGTACTGAAAATAACTGAAAAGTACCTTAAACGCTGCAGGACAAGTACCTCCGGGCAGGCTCTCTTTGGATTCAGAGACTCGACCGGTACTTCGATCACTTTTCCTGTATGTAGTGACCGGGTAGCCAAATCCCTTCTCGCAGCTGTTTTCCTGTCAGCCGTGGTCCTTCGTCGGCAAGTGTTTGGCGTGTGACGTCAAATCGAACGTCACGTGACTGAAGTCCTCCAATCTGTGAAGGGATTTCCCGCTGTCAGTATTGCTGCGGGAAATTTGAAATCCAGACAATCTCAGAGCGCTCTGGTAGTTAGTGGTAGTAGTTCAATGGTGCATCTACGCGTTTCAGCCGTGTGCCGGCCTTTGTCAAGATGACAAGTCCATAGTGAACTCTACCCTTATATAGTAATTTCAATTTCCTGTTTTTGTTCTTGGGTCATATCTTATTGGCTAATCACCATTTGACCTTCAATACATTGTGGAACATTGGGTCGCAAGTAATCTGTCCTTATCAGTGAGTCCACTGCTTAGTTCCTTATAAATAGAATGATAAGATAATCAAACAAATCGAACTTGGTAGCCTATAAAAGATTTATAGATGATATTTTCATAATCTGGAATGGTGATTATGAATTGCTTAATTTATTCTTAGAAGACCTCAATCAAAATCGTTTGGGTTTAAAATTCACAAGCGAAATAAATAGTAAATCCTTACATTTTCTGGATCTAGAGATAAATATAATCGAACAGAAAATTCATACAAAGACGTTTTTTAAAAAAGTAGACGCTAACAATTATGTACACATGGAAAGCTGTCACTTAACTAAATGGATTGAGAATATACCCACTAGCCAATTTACCAGGATCAAAAAAAACTGCAGTAACATAGAAGACTTTGAAACCCAATCTCTGGTCTTAAAAGATAGGTTCCTAGATAAAGGATATGAAGTAAATAATGTGAATAAGGCAATCAAGAAAGCAAGGTCGAGAGATAGGGAAGAACTTCTTAGAGGTAAAGAGAGAAACATTCAGAAGAATGACCAAGTACAGAAATTGAACATACCTTTCATTACAAAGTATAATGCCCAACATGGCCACATAAAATCTATTTTAAATAAACACTGGCACCTTATAAGAAAAGATCACATACTAGGAGACCATGTGAAAAACCACCCAGATATAATTTACACTAAAGCAAAAAAATTGAAGAATGAGCTAGCTCCAAGCATGTTCAAAAGAAGTAAAAATACAATAGATGTGGACTTAATGGGGTCTAAATTAAAAGGGTTTTTTCCATGCTACAGCTGTGTAGCATGTAAACACAGTACAAAACTAAAGGAAATCGGTTCAATCACTAGAAACTATACACACACTATAAAAGATATAATCAGATGTAGTGATAAGGGGGTCATTTACCTCCTCCAGTGTTCTTGCAAAAAGCAGTATCTAGGTCAGACCCAAAGAAAATTAAGGGATAGGATAAGAGATCACATAAATAATATTAAAAATGGTTTTGAGGGGCATTTTGTTTCTAAACATTTCAAAGAGTGTCACAATAGCAACACTAGTGAACTAAACTGGTGGGGTATAAAAAAGGTAAAACATGATGGTAGGGGAGGTGACTTTGAAAGATTAATTTTATACAAAGAAGCTGAATTGATTTTTAATTTTGGTACATTGGTACCAGAGGGGTTAAATGCAGAATTAGACTTGAATCCATTTATACATTGATAGAAGCTATTAGCTAATGCTAGTTTTAATGGCACCTAATTAATCCCTCCCCTTTTTTAAATTTTAAAATGTAAGAAATAGAATTTGTTAATTAATTTAAGATTTATTAAATAGATCCAACTCTAATGGAATATAAATTAATTGGGTTTTTGTGTCTTTTATATATGTTTTCACATTAATTTTAGAATACAAAAATACTTTTTTCCTATGTTGGCTATCTATGTTGACTTATATATATATTTAGATTTTTATTGGTAGGGACCTTTTTATACTAGCTTTTTATATATGTTTTTTATTAAATGGATTGTTTATTAATATATTGCATGAAATTTACTAGTTAGATTGCTTTATATTAAATTGAAGTGAGTCCTAAAAACTTTTTGTGGCCTTTATGCTTTAAATATAATTATTTTTAGCAATGGTATATATATTTTTAATGAATGATATTATATTTTTTAGAATCTATTATGTACTTACCTATATCTTATATATTTTTTATTACTATTTGGACAGAATGTTAGATAGGATTTATAATTAATCATCAGTATGATCCACTATATAGAATCTAGAATTAATTAATGGTTGTTTAACTTTACATATAACTATAGAAGTGTGTAGTTTAATCACTTGTTTGATTATCTTATCATTCTATTTATAAGGAACTAAGCAGTGGACTCACTGATAAGGACAGATTACTTGCGACCCAATGTTCCACAATGTATTGAAGGTCAAATGGTGATTAGCCAATAAGATATGACCCAAGAACAAAAACAGGAAATTGAAATTACTATATAAGGGTAGAGTTCACTATGGACTTGTCATCTTGACAAAGGCCGGCACACGGCTGAAACGCGTAGATGCACCATTGAACTACTACCACTAACTACCAGAGCGCTCTGAGATTGTCTGGATTTCAAATTTCCCGCAGCAATACTGACAGCGGGGAATCCCTTCACAGATTGGAGGACTTCAGTCACGTGACGTTCGATTTGACGTCACACGCCAAACACTTGCCGACGAAGGACCACGGCTGACAGGAAAACAGCTGCGAGAAGGGATTTGGCTACCCGGTCACTACATACAGGAAAAGTGATCGAAGTACCGGTCGAGTCTCTGAATCCAAAGAGAGCCTGCCCGGAGGTACTTGTCCTGCAGCGTTTAAGGTACTTTTCAGTTATTTTCAGTACTTATCAGATTGGATTAAGGATTCTTGTGACTGTCTGGATACATTGCAATTTCACAGAATAACAGCGGGTCTCCTTGGCTTATCTGACCTTCTAAATTACACACTTTTTTACTGTTGGATGCTACATATGACAGTTTTTGCAAAGTGGATCTTTCAGTGGAATCTACACTGATATACGCTTAAGGAATAGTTATTTCCCCTTTTAATATTTAGATAGTATTAGTATTTTAGGATTCAATTAAACCACCGGTGGTTCATTTAATGTCATTGTATATGAATTTATGTTTGTGTATTTATATGTACTATTAACTTATGCCTATGAATGATTTAGTTTATTACTTAGTTTTATTTTTATATCAAATATAAAGATTGTGTGATTTTATCAATAACGTTTGAGTCAGTTATTTGTAATACTTTTTATTATTATTAGGTATTATCCTTGTTTTATTGGAATCTTGATTTTTAGATATACCGAGCTGTTTTTAGCGCCACATCTATTTTTGTTTTTATCTTTTGGGTTCTTTCCTTGATTGCCTCCAGAGTGCAATCTTAGGCCTAGATTTGGAGTTTGGCGGTAGATGGGCTGTTAACGCTCCGCGGGCTTTTTTCTGGCCGCACCATAAAATTAACTCTGGTATCGAGAGTTCCAAAAAATGCTGCGTTAGGCTCCAAAAAAGGAGCGTAGAGCATTTTTACCGCAAATGCAACTCTCGATACCAGAGTTGCTTACGGACGCGGCCAGCCTCAAAAACGTGCTCGTGCACGATTCTCCCATAGGAAACAATGGGGCTGTTTGAGCTGTCAAAAAACCTAACACCTGCAAAAAAGCAGCGTTCAGCTCCTAACGCAGCCCCATTGTTTCCTATGGGGAAACACTTCCTACGTCTGCACCTAACACTCTAACATGAACCCCGAGTCTAAACACCCCTAACCTTACACTTATTAACCCCTAATCTGCCGCCCCCGCTATCGCTGACCCCTGCATATTATTATTAACCCCTAATCTGCCGCTCCGTACACCGCCGCAACCTACATTATCCCTATGTACCCCTAATCTGCTGCCCCTAACACCGCCGACCCCTATATTATATTTATTAACCCCTAACCTGCCCCCCACAACGTCGCTGACACCTACCTACACTTATTAACCCCTAATCTGCCGAGCGGACCTGAGCGCTACTATAATAAAGTAATTAACCCCTAATCCGCCTCACTAACCCTATCATAAATAGTATTAACCCCTAATCTGCCCTCCCTAACATCGCCGACACCTAACTTCAATTATTAACCCCTAATCTGCCGACCGGAGCTCATCGCTATTCTAATAAATGTATTAACCCCTAAAGCTAAGTCTAACCCTAACACTAACACCCCCCTAACTTAAATATAATTTAAATCTTACGAAATTAATTAACTCTTATTAAATAACTTATTCCTATTTAAAGCTAAATACTTACCTGTAAAATAAACCCTAATATAGCTACAATATAAATTATAATTATATTGTAGCTATTTTAGGATTAATATTTATTTTACAGGCAACTTGGTAATTATTTTAACCAGGTAAAATAGCTATTAAATAGTTAAGAACTATTTAATAGTTACCTAGTTAAAATAATAACAAAATTACCTGTAAAATAAGTCCTAACCTAAGTTATAATTAAACCTAACACTACCCTATCAATAAATTAATTAAATAAACTACCTACAATTACCTACAATTAACCTAACACTACACTATCAATAAATAAATTAAATACAATTGCTACAAATAACTACAATTACATAAACTAACTAAAGTACAAAAAATAAAAAAGAACTAAGTTACAAAAAATAAAAAAATATTTACCAACATTAGAAAAATATTACAACAATTTTAAACTAATTACACCTACTCTAAGCCCCCTAATAAAATAACAAAGACCCCCAAAATAAAAAATGCCCTACCCTATTCTAAATTAATAAATGTAAAAGCTCTTTTACCTTACCAGCCCTGAACAGGGCCCTTTGCGGGGCATGCCCCAAGAAAATCAGCTCTTTTGCCTGTAAAAAAAAACATACAATACCCCCCCCCAACATTACAACCCACCACCCACATACCCCTAATCTAACCCAAACCCCCCTTAAATAAACCTAACATTCTATTGGCTGATCGGAACAGCCAATAGAATGCGAGGTCAATCTGATTGGCTGATTGGATCAGCCAATCGGATTGAACTTGATTCTGATTGGCTGATTCCATCAGCCAATCAGAATATTCCTACCTTAATTCCGATTGGCTGATAGAATCCTATCAGCCAATCGGAATTCGAGGGACGCCATCTTGGATGACGTCCCTTAAAGGAACCGTCATTCGTCGGGAGACAACGGAAGAAGAGGATGGATCCGCGTCGGCTGCTTCAAGATGGACCCGCTCCGCACCGGATGGAAGAAGATCGAAGATGCCGCTTGGAGAAGATGTTTGCCGGTCCGGATGTCCTCTTCTTGCCGGATAGGAGGAAGACTTTGGACCCTCTTCTGGACCTCTTCAGCACCGGATGCCAGGACGGATCGGTGATACCTGGATGGTGAAGACAAGGTAGGAAGATCTTCAGGGGCTTAGTGTTAGGTTTATTTAAGGGGGGTTTGGGTTAGATTAGGGGTATGTGGGTGGTGGGTTGTAATGTTGGGGGGGGGGTATTGTATGTTTTTTTTTACAGGCAAAAGAGCTGATTTTTTTGGGGCATGCCCCGCAAAGGGCCCTGTTCAGGGCTGGTAAGGTAAAAGAGCTTTTACATTTATTAATTTAGAATAGGGTAGGGAATTTTTTATTTTGGGGGTCTTTGTTATTTTATTAGGGGGCTTAGAGTAGGTGTAATTAGTTTAAAATTGTTGTAATATTTTTCTAATGTTGGTAAATATTTTTTTATTTTTTGTAACTTAGTTCTTTTTTATTTTTTGTACTTTAGTTAGTTTATGTAATTGTAGTTATTTGTAGCAATTGTATTTAATTTATTTATTGATAGTGTAGTGTTAGGTTAATTGTAGGTAATTGTAGGTAGTTTATTTAATTAATTTATTGATAGGGTAGTGTTAGGTTTAATTATAACTTAGGTTAGGACTTATTTTACAGGTAATTTTGTTATTATTTTAACTAGGTAACTATTAAATAGTTCTTAACTATTTAATAGCTATTGTACCTGGTTAAAATAATTACCAAGTTGCCTGTAAAATAAATATAAATCCTAAAATAGCTATAATATAATTATAATTTTTATTGTAGCTATATTAGGATGTATTTTACAGGTAAGTATTTAGCTTTAAATAGGAATCATTTATTTAATAAGAGTTAATTAATTTCGTAAGATTTAAATTATATTTAAGTTAGGGGGGTGTTAGTGTTAGGGTTAGATTTAGCTTTAGGGGTTAATCCATTTATTATAGTAGCGGTGAGCTCCGGTCGTCAGATTAGGGGTTAATAATTGAAGTTAGGTGTCGGCGATGTTAGGGAGGGCAGATTAGGGGTTAATACTATTTATGATAGGGTTAGTGAGGCGGATTAGGGGTTAATAACTTTATTATAGTAGCGCTCAGGTCCGCTCGGCAGATTAGGGGTTAATAAGTGTAGGCAGGTGTCGGCGACGTTGAGGGGGGCAGATTAGGGGTTAATAAATATAATATAGGGGTCGGCGGTGTTAGGGGCAGCAGATTAGGGGTACATAAGGATAACGTAGGTGGCGGCGCTTTGCGGTCGGCAGATTAGGGGTTAATTATTGTAAGTAGCTGGCGGCGACGTTGTGGGGGGCAGGTTAGGGGTTAATAAATGTAATACAGGGCTCGGCGGGGTTAGGGGCAGCAGATTAGGGGTACATAAGTATAACGTAGGTGGCGGTCGGCAGATTAGGGGTTAAACATTTTTAATCGAGTGGCGGCGATGTGGGGGGACCTCGGTTTAGGGGTACATAGGTAGTTTATGGGTGTTAGTGTACTTTAGGGTACAGTAGTTAAGAGTTTTATGAACCGGCGTTAGCCCAGAAAGCTCTTAACTCCTGCTTTTTTCAGGCGGCTGGAGTTTTGTCGTTAGAGCTCTAACGCTCACTTCAGAAACGACTCTAAATACCGGCGTTAGAAAGATCCCATTGAAAAGATAGGATACGCAAATGGCGTAGGGGGATCTGCGGTATGGAAAAGTCGCGGCTGAAAAGTGAGCGTTAGACCCTTTAATCACTGACTCCAAATACCGGCGGTAGCCTAAAACCAGCATTAGGAGCCTCTAACGCTGGTTTTCACGGCTACCGCCAAACTCTAAATCTAGCCGTTAGTTTGATGTGTGCAGGTATTTTTAGTACTTAGAAGTTTTAATTAATTTAAATATTGTTATCTATATGGCCTGCATGATTACCCTGACAAAGTATAACAACCAAACATGCTGGCTGGGACCCATGGTAAGGTTGTGTTAAGTAGTACTGTTCTTAGCATTTTAATACCTGTTACTCACCCTATCGGGGGAAGTCTATATGGCCTGCATGATTACCCTTACAAAATATAATAATAAAACATGCGCTCTGGGACCCATGGTAAGGTTGTGTTAAGTAGTACTGTTCTTTAAATTTTAATACCTGTTACTCACCCTATCGGGGGAGGTCTATATGGCCTGCATGATTACCCTGACAAAGTATAACAACAAGACACGCGGTATGGGACCCATGGTAACTAGGTTGTGTTAAGTAGTACTGTTCTTAGCAGTTTAATCCCTCTTACTCCCCCTATCGGGGGAGGTCTATATGGCCTGCATGATTACCCTGACAAAGTATAACAACAAAACATGCGGTCTGGGACCCAAGGTAACTAGGTTGTGTTAAGTAGTACTATTCTTAGCACTTTAATCCCTGTTACTCCCCCTATCTGGGGAGGTGTATATGGCCTGCATGATTACCCTGACAAAATATAATAATAAGACATGCGGTCTGGGACCCATGGTAACTAGGTTGTGTTAAGTAGTACTGTTCTTAGCAGTTTAATCCCTGTTACTCCCCCTATCGGGGGAGGTCTATATGGCCTGCATGATTGCCCTGACAAAATATAATAATAAAACATGCGTTCTGGGACCCATTGTAAGGTTGTATTAAGTAGTACTGTTCTTAGCATTTTAATACCTGTTACTCACCCTATCGGGGGAGGTCTATATGGCCTGCATGATTACCCTGACAAAGTATAACAACCAAACATGCGGTCTGGGACCCATGGTAAGGTTGTGTTAAGTAGTACTGTTCTTAGCATTTTAATACCTGTTACTCACCCTATCGGGGGAGGTCTATATGGCCTGCATGATTGCCCTGACAAAATATAATAATAAAACATGCGTTCTGGGACCCATGGTAAGGTTGTGTTAAGTAGTACTGTTCTTAGCATTTTAATACCTGTTACTCACCCTATCGGGGGAGGTCTATATGGCCTGCATGATTACCCTTACAAAATATAATAATAAAACATGCGCTCTGGGACCCATGGTAAGGTTGTGTTAAGTAGTACTGTTCTTTAAATTTTAATACCTGTTACTCACCCTATCGGGGGAGGTCTATATGGCCTGCATGATTACCCTGACAAAGTATAACAACAAGACACGCGGTATGGGACCCATGGTAACTAGGTTGTGTTAAGTAGTACTGTTCTTAGCAGTTTAATCCCTCTTACTCCCCCTATCGGGGGAGGTCTATATGGCCTGCATGATTACCCTGACAAAGTATAACAACAAAACATGCGGTCTGGGACCCATGGTAACTAGGTTGTGTTAAGTAGTACTATTCTTAGAACTTTAATCCCTGTTACTCCCCCTATCGGGGGAGGTCTATATGGCGTGCATGATTACCCTGACAAAGTATAACAACAAGACACGCGGTCTGGGACCCATGGTAACTAGGTTGTGCTAAGTAGTACTGTTCTTAGCAGTTTAATCCCTCTTACTCCCGCTATCGGGGGAGGTCTATATGGCCTGCATGATTACCCTGACAAAGTATAACAACAAAACATGCGGTCTGGGACCCATGGTAACTAGGTTGTGTTAAGTAGTACTATTCTTAGCACTTTAATCCCTGTTATTCCCCCTATCGGGGGAGGTGTATATGGCCTGCATGATTACCCTGACAAAATATAATAATAAGACATGCGGTCTGGGACCCATGGTAACTAGGTTGTGTTAAGTAGTACTGTTCTTAGCAGTTTAATCCCTGTTACTCCCCCTATCGGGGGAGGTCTATATGGCCTGCATGATTGCCCTGACAAAATATAATAATAAAACATGCGTTCTGGGACCCATTGTAAGGTTGTATTAAGTAGTACTGTTCTTAGCATTTTAATACCTGTTACTCACCCTATCGGGGGAGGTCTATATGGCCTGCATGATTACCCTGACAAAGTATAACAACCAAACATGCGGTCTGGGACCCATTGTAAGGTTGTATTAAGTAGTAATGTTCTTAGCATTTTAATCCCTGTTACTCCCCCTATCGGGGGAGGTCTATATGGCGTGCATGATTACCCTGACAAAGTATAACAACAAGACACGCGGTCTGGGACCCATGGTAACTAGGTTGTGCTAAGTAGTACTGTTCTTAGCAGTTTAATCCCTCTTACTCCCGCTATCGGGGGAGGTCTATATGGCCTGCATGATTACCCTGACAAAGTATAACAACAAAACATGCGGTCTGGGACCCATGGTAACTAGGTTGTGTTAAGTAGTACTATTCTTAGCACTTTAATCCCTGTTATTCCCCCTATCGGGGGAGGTGTATATGGCCTGCATGATTACCCTGACAAAATATAATAATAAGACATGCGGTCTGGGACCCATGGTAACTAGGTTGTGTTAAGTAGTACTGTTCTTAGCAGTTTAATCCCTGTTACTCCCCCTATCGGGGGAGGTCTATATGGCCTGCATGATTGCCCTGACAAAATATAATAATAAAACATGCGTTCTGGGACCCATTGTAAGGTTGTATTAAGTAGTACTGTTCTTAGCATTTTAATACCTGTTACTCACCCTATCGGGGGAGGTCTATATGGCCTGCATGATTACCCTGACAAAGTATAACAACCAAACATGCGGTCTAGGACCCATGGTAAGGTTGTGTTAAGTAGTACTGTTCTTAGCATTTTAATACCTGTTACTCACCCTATCGGGGGAGGTCTATATGGCCTGCATGATTACCCTTACAAAATATAATAATAAAACATGCGCTCTGGGACCCATGGTAAGGTTGTGTTAAGTAGTACTGCTCTTAGCATTTTAATACCTGTTACTCACCCTATCGGGGGAGGTCTATATGGCCTGCATGATTACCCTTACAAAATATAATAATAAAACATGCGCCCTGGGACCCATGGTAAGTTTGTGTTAAGTAGTACTGTTCTTAGCATTTTAATACCTGTTACTCACCCTATCGGGGGAGGTCTATATGGCCTGCATGATTACCCTTACAAAATATAATAATAAAACATTCGTTCTGGGACCCATGGTAACTAGGTTTATTTTAGTAGTACTGTTCTTATTAGTTTAATACCTGTTACTACCCCTATCTGGGGAGGTCTATATGGCCTGCATGATTACCCTGACCAAATAAAACAACAAGACATGCGGTCTGGGACTGGGACCCATGGGTAACTAGGTTGTATTAAGTAGTACTATTCCTAGCACTTTCATCCCTGTTACTCCCACCTATCGGGGGAGGTCTATATGGCCATCATGATTAGCCTAACAAAGTACAACAATAAAACATGCGGTCTGGGACCCATGGTAACTAGGTTTATTTCAGTAGTACTGTTCTTATTAGTTTAATACCTGTTACAACCCCTATCGGGGAGGTCTATATGGCCTGCATGATTACCCTGACCAAATAAAACAACAAGACATGCGGTCTGGGACTGGGACCCATGGGTAACTAGGTTGTGTTAAGTAGTACTATTCTTAGCACTTTCATCCCTGTTACTCCCACCTATCGGGGGAGGTCTATATGGCCATCATGATTAGCCTAACAAAGTACAACAAAAAAACATGTGGTCTGTGACCCATGGTAACTAGGTTTATTTCAGTAGTACTGTTCTTATTAGTTTAATACCTGTTCCAACCCCTATTGGGGGAGGTCTATATGGCCTGCATGATTACCCTGAACAAATAAAACAACAAAACATGCGGACTGGTACTGGGACCCATGGGTAACTAGGTTGTGTTTAGTAGTACTATTCTTAGCACTTTCATCCCTGTTACTCCCACCTATCGGGGGAGGTCTATATGGCCATCATGATTAGCCTAACAAAGTACAACAATAAAACATGCGGTCTGGGACCCATGGTAACTAGGTTTATTTCAGTAGTACTGTTCTTATTAGTTTAATACCTGTTACTACCCCTATCGGGGGAGGTCTATATGGCCTGCATGATTACCCTGACCAAATATAACAACAAGACATGCGGTCTGGGACTGGGACCCATGGGTATCTAGGTTGTGTTAAGTAGTGGCCTAAACACAAGTGGCTGTCTCAAAACAGTCTGGACACGAGATAGATAGATTTGATAGATAGATATACATAGAGTGATAGTTAGATAGAATCGATAGAAGATAAATAGATAGATTTGATAGATATATAATTACCCTGACAAAGTATAAAAATAAAACATGTGGTCTGGGACCCATGGTAACTAGGTTGTGTTAAGTAGTACTATTCTTAGCACTTCCATCCCTGTTACTCCCCCTATTGGTGGAGGTCTATATGGCCTGCATGATATATAATTACCCTTACAAAGTATAACAATAAGACATGCGGTCTGGGACCCATGGTAAGGTTGTGTTAAGTAGTACTATTCTTAGCAGTTTAATACCAGTTACTCCCCCTATCGTGGGAGGTGTATATGGCCGGCATGATATATAATTAGCCTAACAAAGTACAACAATCTGACATGTGGTCTGGGACCTACGGTAACAAGGTTGTGTTAAGTAGTACTATTCTTAGCAGTTTAATCCCTCTTACTCCCCCTATCGGGGGAGGTCTATATGGCCTGCATGATTACCCTTACAAATTATAATAATAAAACATGCGTACTGGGACCCATGGTAAGGTTGTGTCAAGTAGTACTATGCTTAGCACTTTCATCCCTGTTACTCCCACCTATCGGGGGAGGTCTATATGGCCATCATGATCTATAATTATACTAACAAAGTACAACAATAGGACATACATGTGGTCTGGGACCGTCTGATTCTTTCAGGTATACCAGTTTCAGTGGTTCTGACCCTGCATTCTTGCTGCAACTCTACCTGCAAGAGAGATCTGTTACAGAATCTGTGGGCTGGTATGCAAAGAGCTGGCCTGCCTGAAAGGAGCATTGATTTTAGGAACCCGGAGATAATTTTTAGGAACCGGGAGATGGAAAAAGATGCTTTGACATCCAGTACAGGTCGTTCTCCTTCCGCCTTTTTAGACGAGGGTCCAGGACCCTCAACAGACACAACAGCATGAAACACCACCTATGCCATCCTTTTGCACAATAGAGTACAGGTATGGCATCGATTATAGGAACCCGGAGATAATTTTTAGGAACCGGGAGATGGAAAAAGATGCTTTGACATCCAGTACAGGTCGTTCTCCTTCAGCCTTTTTATACGAGGGTCCCGGACCCTCAACAGAAACAACAGAATGAAACACCACATATGCCATCGTTTAGCACAATAGAGTACAGGTATGGCATCGATTATAGGAACCCAGAGATAATTTTTAGGAACCGGGAGATGGAAAAAGATGCTTTGACATCCATTACAGGTCATTCTCCTTCAGCCTTTTTATACGAGGGTCCCGGACACTCAACAGAAACAACAGAATGAAACACCACATATGCCATCCTTTAGCACAATAGAGTACAGGTATGGCATCGATTATAGGAACCCGGAGATAATTTTTAGGAACCGGGAGATGGAAAAAGATGCTTTGACATCCAGTACAGGTCGTTCTCCTTCCGCCTTTTTAGACGAGGGTCCAGGACCCACGACAGACACAACAGCATGAAACACCACCTATGCCATCCTTTTGCACAATAGAGTACAGGTATGGCATCGATTATAGGAACCCGGAGATAATTTTTAGGAACCAGGAGATGGAAAAAGATGCTTTGACATCCAGTACAGGTCGTTCTCCTTCCGCCTTTTTAGACGAGGGTCCAGGACACTCAACAGACACAACAGCATGAAACACCACCTATGCCATCCTTTTGCACAATAGAGTACAGGTATGGCATCGATTTTAGGAACCCGGAGATAATTTTTAGGAACCTGGAAATTGAAAAAAAAAACATGATTGGACACCCAGTACACTTCGTTCTCCTTCAGCCTTTTTATACGAGGGTCCCGGTCCCGGACCCTCAACAGAAACAACAGCAGGAAACACCACATATGCCATCCTTTTGAATAATCCAGTACAGGTATGGCATTGATTTTAGAAACCCAGAGATAATTTTTAGGAACCGGGAGATGGAAAAAGATGCTTGGACAGTACACCCAGTACAGGTCGTTCTCCTTCAGCCTTTTTAGGCGAGGGTCCAGCACCCTCAACAGAAACAACAGCAGGAAACAGCACATATGCCATCCTTTTGAACAATAGAGTACAGGTATGGCATCCATTTTAGAAACCCGGAGATAATTTTTAGGAACCGAGAAATTGAACAAAAAAAATGATTGGACACCCAGTACAGGTCGTTCTCCTTCAGCCTTTTTATACGAGGGTCCCGGTCCCAGACCCTCAACAGAAACAACAGCAGGAAACACCACATATGCCATCCTTTTGAATAATCCAGTACAGGTATGGCATTGATTTTAGAAACCCGGAGATAATTTTTAGGAACCGGGAGATGGAAAAAGATGCTTGGACAGTACACCCAGTACAGGTCGTTCTCCTTCAGCCTTTTTAGACGAGGGTCCAGGACCCTCAACAGAAACAACAGCAGGAAACACCACATATGCTATCCTTTTGAACAATAGAGTACAGGTATGGCATCGATTTAGGAACCCGGAGATAATTTTTAGGAACCGGGGATATTGAACAAAAAACGTGCTTGGACACCCAGTACAGGTCGTTCTCCTTCAGCCTTTTTATACGATGGCCCACGACCCTCAACAGGCACAACAGCATGAAACACTACATATGCCATCCTTTTGCACAATAGATTACAGATATGGCATTGATTTTAGGAACCCGGAGATAATTTTTAGGAACCGGGAATATTGAACAAAAAACGTGCTTGGACACCCAGTACAGGTCGTTCTCCTTCAGACTTTTTATACGATGGCCCACGACCCTCAACAGGCACAACAGCATGAAACACCACATATGCCATCCTTTTGCACAATAGATTGCAGATATGGCATTGACTTTAGGAACCCGGAGATAATTTTTAGGAAACGGGAATATTGAACAAAAAACGTGCTTGGACACCCAGTACAGGTCGTTCTCCTTCAGCTTTTTTATACAATGGCCCACGACCCTCAACAGGCACAACAGCATGAAACACCACATATGCCATCCTTTTGCACAATAGATTACAGATATGGCATTGATTTTAGGAACCCGGAGATAATTTTTTGGAACCGGGAATATTGAACAAAAAACGTGCTTGGACACCCAGTACAGGTCGTTCTCCTTCAGCCTTTTTATACGATGGCCCACAACCCTCAACAGGCACAACAGCATGAAACACCACATATGCCATCCTTTTGCACAATAGATTACAGATATGGCATTGATTTTAGGAACCCGGAGATAATTTTTAGGAACCGGGAATATTGAACAAAAAACATGCTTGGACACCCAGTACAGGTCGTTCTCCTTCAGCCTTTTTATACAATGGCCCATGACCCTCAACAGGCACAACAGCATGAAACACCACATATGCCATCCTTTTGCACAATAGATTACAGATATGGCATTGATTTTAGGAACCCGGAGATAATTTTTAGGAACCGGGAATATTGAACAAAAAACGTGCTTGGACACCCAGTACAGGTCGTTCTCCTTAAGCCTTTTTATACGATGGCCCACGACCCTCAACAGGCACAACAGCATGAAACACCACATATGCCATCCTTTTGCACAATAGATTACAGGTATGGCATTGATTTTAGGAACCCGGAGATAATTTTTAGGAACCGGGAAATTGAACAAAAAACCATGCTTGGACACCCAGTACAGGTCGTTCTCCTTCAGCCTTTTTATACGATGGTCCACGAACCTCAACAGGCACAACAGCATGAAACACCACATATGACATCCTTTAGCACAATTGAGTACAGGTATGGCATCGTTTTTAGGAAACCATAGATAATTTTTCTGAACCGTGAGATGGAAAAAGATGCTTGGTCGGTCCTCCTACTTCAAATTTGGGGCACTGCACGTCCAATCTACTGTGCCACCAGATATGAGTGGTGTGTTAATGACTGAGTACTATTCTTAACAGTTTCATCACTGTTATGTGCCGTTTTTTGGTTTGGGTTTTGTAGCCACAGTGCAGCACCAGAGGCCAGAAAAATTAGGCATGTCCAAATGCCTGAAAAATTCGGTATTGTTGCAGCCGCTGCTGTAGCAACGGCCAGAAAAATTGATGTTTGTAAAACTGTTAGAAAGTTCCCTAAAACCTTGCGGCTTGAACACTAGTTGTTGGCGGATAAGTCACGCAAGTCATCCTGCATTCTAAGAAAAAATACGCCAGCGTGTGTACCATTTGTAGCCCAAGGCAGCTCATCTCATCATCAGGTCTTTTTTACTCAAATGTATCATCAAATGTCAGTCCCTTCGGGATCCATCCCTCATTCATTTTAATAAAGGTGAGATAATCAAGACTTTTTTGACCTAGGCGACTTCTCTTCTCAGTGACAAAACCTCCTGCTGCACTGATGGTCCTTTCTGACAGGACACTTGAAGCGGGGCAGGCCAGAAGTTCGATTGCAAATTGGGATAGCTAAGGCCACAGGTCAAGCCTGCACACCCAGTAGTCAAGGGGTCCATCGCTCCTCAGAGTGTCGAGATCCGCAGTTAATGCTAGGTAGTCTGCTACCTGTCGGTTGAGTCTTTCTCTGAGGCTGGATCCCGAAAGGCTCTGGCGATGCATAGGAGTTAAAAAGGTCCGCATGTCCTCCATCAACAACACGTCAGGAAAGCGTCCTGTCCTTGCCGCCGTGGTCGTGGGAGGAGGATTACTTTATTCTCTTCCCCTGTTAGATTCCCGTTGTGCTGTGACATCACCCTTATACGCTGTGTAAAGCATAGTTTTTAAATTAATTTGGAAATGCTCCATCCTTTCCGACTTGCGGGAATTTGGTAACATTTCAGTCACTTTATGTTTATACCGGGGGTCTAGTAGCGTGGACACCCAATACAGGTCATTCTCCTTCACCTTTTTTATACGAGGGTCCCTCAACAGGCACGACAGCATGAAAGACCCCATTTGCACAAGGTTGGATGCCGAGCTAATCATGTCCCGTTCCTCGTCCTCACTGATCTCACTGAAGGTATCTTCTTCCCCCCAGCCACGTACAACACCACGGGTACCAGATAGGTGACAACAACGAGCACCCTGGGATGCCTGTTGGGATTGGTCTTCCTCCTCCTCAAAGCCACATTGCTCCTCTGACTCCTCTTCCTCACAATCCTCTTCCTGCGTTGCCGCTGGTCCAGCAAGCAATGCTGATAAGGCTGTTTCTGGTGGTGATGGACACCACAACTCTTCCTCTTCCTCTTCAAGCTCATCTATGGCCTGATCCAGCACTCTTCGCAGGGCACGCTCCAGGAAGAAAACAAATGGTATGATGTCGCTGATGGTGCCTTCGGTGCGACTGACAAGGTTTGTCACCTCCTCAAAAGGACGCATGAGCCTATAGGCATTGCGCATGAGCGTCCAGTAATTTGGCAAAAAAATCCCCAGCTCCCCAGAGGCTGTCCTAGCACCCCGGTCATACAAATACTCATTAACAGCTTTTTCTTGTTGGAGCAGGCGGTTGAACATTAGGAGTGTTGAATTCCACCATGTCGGGCTGTCGCAAATGAAGCGCCTCACTGGCAGGTTGTTTCGACGCTGGATATCGGACAAGTGCGCCATGGCCGTGTAGGAACACCTGAAATGGCCACACACCTTCCTGGCCTGCTTCAGGACATCCTTTAATCCTGGGTACTTATGCACAAAGCGTTGTACAATCAGATTACACACATGTGCCATGCACGGCACATGTGTCAACTTGCCCAATTTCAATGCCGCCACCAAATTAGTTCCATTGTCAGAAACAACCTTGCCAATCTCCAGTTGGTGCGGAGTCAGCCACGGATCCACCTGTGCGTTCAGGGCAGACAGGAGTGCTGGTGCGGTGTGACTCTCGGCTTTCAGGCAAGTCAACCCCAAGACGCCATGACACTGCCGTATCCGGGATGTTGAATAGTACCTGGGAAGCTGGGGGGGTGCCATTGATGTGGAGCAAGACGCAGAAGCAGAAGAGGACTCAGCCGAGGAAGAGGTTATGGAAGAGGATGGAGTAGGAGGAGTAGTGGAGGTAGCAGCAGGCCTGCCTGCAAGTCGTGGCGGTGTCACCAACTCCTCTGCAGAGCCACACATTCCATACTTGTCAGCCGTCAGCAGGTTTACCCAATGCACAGTGTAGGTGATATACCTGCCCTGACCATGCTTTGCAGACCAGCTATCAGTGCTCATATGGACCCTTGCCCCAACGCTGTGTGCCAGACATACCATTACTTCCTTTCGCACAATCGAGTACAGGTTTGGGATTGCCTTTTGTGAAAAGAAATTTCGGCCAGGTACCTTCCACTGTGGTGTCCAAATAGATACAAATTTTTTGAAAGCCTCAGACTCCACCAGCTTGTATGGTAAAAGCTGGCGGGCTAAGAGTTCAGACAAGCCAGCTGTCAGACGCCGGGCAAGGGGGTGACTTTGGGAAATTGGCTTTTTATGCTCAAACATGTCCTTGATAGACACCTGACTGTGGGCAGATGACCAGGAACTGCTACGTAAGAGAGACTGAGTGGAGGATGGTTGAGAGGGGGTAAGGAGGACAGCAGTGGTTGACGTGGCTGAAGATGCTGGACCAGGAGGAGGAGGGCGGCTTTGAGTTTGTGTGCTGCTTCTACTCATGTGTTCTTCCCATCTGCGTTTGTGATGTGAGACCATGTGCCTTCGCAAAGCAGTTGTACCTAGGTGGGTGTTGGACTTCCCACGACTCAGTTTCTTTTGACACAGGTTGCAAATGGCATCGCTGTTGTCAGAGGCAGACACACAAAAAAAATGCCACACTGCTGAGCTCTGCGATGATGGCATTCTGGTGGTGTCAACAGCATGCGTTGATTGGCGTCGGCGTGCTGTCTGGCTGACCCCGGGTGCCAATGCATGCTGTCTGACTGTGCCACTAGCTCCTTGCGACGACCTCCCCCTGCTTCCAACTCATCTCCTCCCCCTCCTCCTCTCTGTCTCCCCATCTGAACTTTCCCCCTCTTCTTCTTCTCTTCTAGCAGTCACCCACGTGACATCCACGGACACATCATCATCAACCGCTTCACTTGTATCTGACACATCAACAAAGGAAGCAGCAGCGGGTACAACATCATCATCATCACACCGTACCTCCATGTCTGTAATGCTGCCTGACTGAGACATATCACTGTTATCTACATCCTCGGTCAATGATGGTTGCGCATCACTCCTTTCTTCCAACTGATGTGTCAATAACTCCTCTGACAGTGAAGCGGCTGTGGTGCTAGTGTTGGTGGTGGCGACAGGCGGGCGAGTGGCACTGGTCACTTGAGAGGTGCCCAAAGCACAGCTGGAGGTGGATGGTGCGTCAAGGTTAGGAGGACTAGGAGCAGAAGCTGTAGAAGATTGGGTGTCCTGTGTTAGCCATTCAACTAGGTCCTCCTCGGAACTTTTCGCGTCCCTGGCACCTGGCCTCTGAACAATGTGCATATTTGTAGGGTCTAAAGGAATCACAGCACCACGACCACGACGGCACCTACGGGGTGGCCTGCCTCTGCCTGTCATTTTTTTTTAAATGTACACTTACAATACTATTAAACAAATTATGAGTGGTGGCACTGGGCAAGTGGGCACAGTATACGCTGTGAGCCTGACACAAAAAAACAGACTGATGTTTCAAAGTAAAAAATGTTTATTTTTTAAATATTAAAAGTACTGTGACAACAAATATGATTGGTGGCACTAGTTGGCAAGTGGGCCTGGCTGGCACACACGCTGGGAGGAAGGCAACTGCAATTAGATTACACTAGCTGACTGATGCTTCGCAGTCAAATTTTTTTTAAAAAAAATAATATTTAAAATACTGTTATAACAAATATGATTGGTGGCACTAGTTGGCAAGTGGGCCTGGCACACACGCTGGCAGGCAGGCAACTGCAATTCAATTGCACTAGCAGACTGATGATTCACAGTCCAAAAAGTTTTTATTTTAAATATTTTCAAAACTGTTATAACAAATATGATTGGTGGCACTAGTTGGCTTGGCAAGTGGGCCTGGCACACACGCTGGGAGGAAGGCAACTGCAATTAGATTACACTAGATGACTGATGTTTCACAGTCAAAAAAGTTTTTATTTTAAATATTTACAATACTGTTATAACAAATATGATTGTAGGCAGTAGTTGGCAGCAAGTGGGCCTGGCACACACGCTGGCAGGCAGGCAACTGCAATTCAGTGGCACTAGCAGACTGATGATTCACAGTCAAAAAAGTTTTTATTTAAAATATTTACAATACTGTTACAACAAATATGATTGGTGGCACTAGTTGGCTAGTGGGCCTTGCACACACGCTGGCAGGCAGGAAACTGCAATTCAATTGCACTAGCAGACTGATGATTCACAGTCTAAAACTTTTTTATTTTAAATATTTACAATACTGTTAGAACAAATATGATTGGTGGCACTAGTTGGCAAGTGTGCCTGGCACACACGCTGGCAGGCAGGCAACTTCAATTAGATTACACTAGCAGAGTGATCTTTCACAGTCAAAAAATATTTTTGTTTAAATATTTACACTGCTGTTATAACAAATATGATTGGTGGCACTAGTTGGCAAGTGGGCCTGGCACACACGCTGGGAGGAAGGCAACTGCAATTAGATTACACTAGATGACTGATGTTTCTCAGTCAAAAAAGTTTTTATTTTAAATATTTACAATACTGTTATAACAAATATGATTGGTGGCACTAGTTGGCAAGTGGGCCTGGCACACACGCTGGCAGGCATGCAGCTGCAATTCAATTGCACTAGCAGACTGATGATTCACAGTCAAAAAAGTTTTTATTTAAAATATTTACACTACTTTCATAACAAATATGATTCATGGCACTAGTTGGAAAGTGGGCCTGGCACACACGCTGGCAGACAGGCAACTGCAATTAAATAACAATAAGAGACTGATGTAAAAGTTTGTTTTTAAAACACTAATGTTACAACAGATAGGAGTGATGGCACTCAGGATAGAAGTAGGCACAGTATGTGCTGGCAGCCTGACACACAGGCTGGCACTAGTGGCAGGCTTGCCTCCTGGCAACTAAAATTAAATAACACTAGAAGACTGATGTAAAAGGTTTTTTTTTACAAAATTTAAACTAATGTTACACCAGATAGGAGTGGTGGACTGGCACTGAGGATGGAAGTAGGCACAGTATATGCTGGCAGCCTGACACACAGGCTGGCACTAATGGCAGCCAGGCTGGCCTGGCAACTAATATTAAATAACACTAGAAGAGGACTGATGTAAAACATTTTTTATTTTTAAATTTACACTAATGTTACACCAGATATAAGTGGTGGAAAAAAGAGCTATTAACCACACTATATGATGTGGGCCTGACACACAGGCCTGATGGAAAATGAAATTAGATTAGACTAGCAAAATGATTTAAAAGTTTTTTTTTTTAAATTTACAATAATGTTTATGAGTGGTGGCTGGCACAGCAATTAACCACAGTATATGCTGTGTGAGCCTGAGACACAGGCCTGATAGAAAATGAAATTAGATTACACTAGCAAAATGATTTAAAAGTTGTTGTTTTTAAATTTACAATAATGTTAAGCAGATATGAGTGGTGGCTGCTGGCACAGCAATTAACCACAGTATATGCTGTGTAAGCCTGACACACAGGCCTGATAGAAAATGAAATTAGATTACACTAGTAAAATGATTTAAAAGTTTTGTTGTTTAAATTTACACTAATGTTAAGCAGATATGAGTGGTGGCTGCTGGCACAGAGCAATTAATAACAGTATATGCTGTGTGAGCCTGAGACACAGGCCTGATAGAAAATGAAATTAGATTTTACTTGCAAAAATTTTTAATTTTTTTTTTTTAAAATTTACAATAATGTTAAGCAGATATGAGTGGTGGCTGCTGGCACAGCAATTAACCACAGAAGCCTGACACACAGGCCTGATAGAAAATGAAATTAGATTACACTAGCAAAATGATTTAAAAGTTTGGTTGATTAAATTTACACTAATGTTAAGCAGATATGAGTGGTGGCTGCCTGGCTGGCACAGAGCAATTAACCACAGTATATGCTGTGTGAGCCTGAGACACAGGCCTGATAGAAAATGAAATTAGATTACAATAGCAAAATGATTTAAAAGTTGTTGTTTTTTTAATTTACAATAATGTTAAGCAGATATGAGTGGTGGCTGCTGGCACAGCAATTAACCACAGTATATGCTGTGTAAGCCTGACACACAGGCCTGATAGAAAATGAAATTAGATTACACTAGCAAAATTATTTAAAAGTTTGGTTGTTTAAATTTACACTAATGTTAAGCAGATATGAGTGGTGGCTGCCTGGCTGGCACAGAGCAATTAACCACAGTATATGCTGTGTGAGCCTGAGACACAGGCCTGATAGAAAATGAAATTAGATTACACTAGCAAAATGATTTAAAAGTTTTTTTTTTTTTAAATTTACAATAATGTTAAGCAGATATGAGTGGTGGCTGCTGGCACAGCAATTAACCACAGTATATGCTGTGTAAGCCTGACACACAGGCTAGATAGAAAATGAAATTAGATTACACTAGCAAAATGATTTAAAAGTTTGGTTGTTTAAATTTACACTAATGTTAAGCAGATATGAGTGGTGGCTACTGGCACAGAGCAATTAACCACAGTATATGCTGTGTGAGCCTGAGACACAGGCCTGATAGAAAATTAAATTAGATTACACTAGCAAAATGATTTTAAAGTTTTTTTTTTTTAATTTAAAATAATGTTAAGCAGATATGAGTGGTGGCTGCTGGCACAGCACTTAACCACAGTGTATGCTGTGTAAGCCTGACACACAGGCCTGATAGAAAATGAAATTAGATTACACTAGCAAAATGATTTAAAAGTTTGGTTGTTTAAATTTACACTAATGTTAAGCAGATATGAGTGGTGGCTGCTGGCACAGAGCAATTAACCACAGTATATGCTGTGTGAGCCTGAGACACAGGCCTGATAGAAAATTAAATTAGATTACACTAGCAAAATGATTTTAAAGGTTTTTTTTTTAAATTTAAAATAATGTTAAGCAGATATGAGTGGTGGCTGCTGGCACAGCAATTAACCACAGTATATGCTGTGTAAGCCTGACACACAGGCCTGATAGAAAATGAAATTAGATTACACTAGCAAAATTATTTAAAAGTTTTGTTGTTTAAATTTACACTAATGTTAAGCAGATATCAGTGGTGGCACTAATCACAGTATATGCTGTGAGCCTCACACACAGGCTGAAAGCCAGGCAAATGCAAATAAAATTACAAATAATAAATAAAAAAAAATGACTGAAGTTCTAGCCCTAAAAAGGGCTTTTTGGGGTGCTGTCCTTACAGCAGAGATTAGATGAGTCCTTCAGGACTGTAGTGGACACTAAATACACTAGCCTAGCTATCTATTTCCCTATAATGTCAGCAGCAGCAACACTAAAGCTCCTCTCACTAACGGCTAGATTTAGAGTTTTGTCGGTAACGACCCGTGTAGCTAACGCCGGCTTTTTTCTGGCCGCACCATAAAAATAACTCTGGTATTGAGAGTCCACAGAATGGCTGCGTTAGGCTCCAAAAAAGGAGCGTAGAGCATTTTTAACGCAACTGCAACTCTCGATACCAGAGTTGCTTACGGACGCGGCCAGCCTCAAAAACGTGCTCGTGCACGATTCCCCCATAGGAAACAATGGGGCTGTTTGAGCTGAAAAAAAACCTAACACCTGCAAAAAAGCCGCGTTCAGCTCCTAACGCAGCCCCATTGTTTGCTATGGGGAAACACTTCCTACGTCTGCACCTAACACTCTAACATGTACCCCGAGTCTAAACACCCCTAACCTTACACTTATTAATCTGCCGCCCCCGCTATCGCTGACCCCTGCATATTATTATTAACCCCTAATCTGCCGCTCCGTAAACCGCCGCTACTTACATTATCCTTATGTACCCCTAATCTGCTGCCCCTAACACCGCCGACCCCTGTATTATATTTATTAACCCCTAATCTGCCCCCCACAACGTCGCCTCCACCTGCCTACACTTGTTAACCCCTAATCTGCCGACCGGAGCTCACCGCTATTCTAATAAATGTATTAACCCCTAAAGCTAAGTCTAACCCTAACACTAACACCCCCCTAAGTTAAATATAATTTTAATCCAACGAAATTAATTAACTCTTATTAAATAAATTATTCCTATTTTAAGCTAAATACTTACCTGTAAAATAAATCCTAATATAGCTACAATATAAATTATAATTACATTGTAGCTATTTTAGGATTAATATTTATTTTACAGGCAACTTTGTAATTATTTTAACCAGGTACAATAGCTATTAAATAGTTAAGAACTATTTAATAGCTACCTAGTTAAAATAATTACAAAATTACCTGTAAAATAAATCCTAACCTAAGTTACAATTAAACACTATACTATCATTAAATTAATTAAATAAAATACCTACAATTACCTACAATTAAACCGAACACTACACTATCAATACATTAATTAAATACAATATCTACAAATAACTACAATGAAATAAACTAACTAAAGTACAAAAAATAAAAAAGAACTAAGTTACAAAAAATAAAAAAATATTTACAAACATAAGAAAAATATTACAACAATTTTAAACTAATTACACCTACTCTAAGCCCCCTAATAAAATAACAAAGACCCCCAAAATAAAAAATGCCCTACCCTATTCTAAATTACTAAAGTTAAAAGCTCTTTTACCTTACCAGCCCTGAACAGGGCCCTTTGCGGGGCATGCCCCAAGAAGTTCAGCTCTTTTGCCTGTAAAAAAAAACATACAATACCCCCCCCCCCAACATTACAACCCACCACCCACATACCCCTAATCTAACCCAAACCCCCCTTGAAGATCATCCTACCTTGTCTTCACCTCACCAGGTATCACCGATCCGTCCTGGCTCCAAAATCTTCATCCAACCCAAGCAGGGGCTGGCGATCCATCATCCGGTGGCTGAATAGGTCCAGAAGAGGCTCCAAAGTCTTCATCCTATCCGGGAAGAAGAGGCAATCCGGACCGGCAACCATCTTGATCCAAGCGGCATCTTCTATCTTCATCCAATGACGACCGGCTCCATCTTGAAGACCTCCAGCGCGGATCCGTCCTCTTCTTCCGACGACTTCCCGACGAATGACGGTTCCTTTAAGGGACGTCATCCAAGATGGCGTCCCTCGAATTCCGATTGGCTGATAGGATTCTATCAGCCAATCGGAATTAAGGTAGGAATATTCTGATTGGCTGATGGAATCAGCCAATCAGAATCAAGATCAATCCGATTGGCTGATCCAATCAGCCAATCAGATTGAGCTCGCATTCTATTGGCTGATCGGAACAGCCAATAGAATGCGAGCTCAATCTGATTGGCTGATTGGATCAGCCAATCGGATTGAACTTGATTCTGATTGTCTGATTCCATCAGCCAATCAGAATATTCCTACCTTAATTCCGATTGACTGATAGAATCCTATCAGCCAATCGGAATTCGAGGGACGCCATCTTGGATGACGTCATTTAAAGGAACCGTCATTCGTCGTTCAGTCGTCGGGCAGGATGGATGTTCCGCGTCGGAGGTCTTCAGGATGCTGCCGCTTCGCTCCGGATAGATGACGATAGAAGATGCCGCCTGGATGAAGACTTCAATCGGATGGAAGACTTCTTCTGCCCCGCTTGGATGAAGACTTCTACCGGATCATGGACATCTTCAGCCCCCCGCTTGGGCTTGGATCAGGACATCGGAGGAGCTCTTCTGGACCGATCGGTGAACCTGGTAGGGTGAAGACAAGGTAGGAAGATCTTCAGGGGCTTAGTGTTAGGTTTATTTAAGGGGGGTTTGGGTTAGATTAGGGGTATGTGGGTGGTGGGTTGTAATGTTGGGGGGGGGTATTGTATGTGTTTTTTTACAGGCAAAAGAGCTGAATTTCTTGGGGCATGCCCCGCAAAGGGCCCTGTTCAGGGCTGGTAAGGTAAAAGAGCTTTTAACTTTAGTAATTTAGAATAGGGTAGGGCATTTTTTATTTTGGGGGTCTTTGTTATTTTATTAGGGGGCTTAGAGTAGGTGTAATTAGTTTAAAATTGTTGTAATATTTTTCTTATGTTTGTAAATATTTTTTTATTTTTTGTAATTTAGTTCTTTTTTATTTTTTGTACTTTAGTTAGTTTATTTCATTGTAGTTATTTGTAGATATTGTATTTAATTAATGTATTGATAGTGTAGTGTTAGGTTTAATTGTAGGTAATTGTAGGTATTTTATTTAATTAATTTAATGATAGTATATTGTTAGGTTTAATTGTAACTTAGGTTAGGATTTATTTTACAGGTAATTTTGTAATTATTTTAACTAGGTAACTATTAAATAGTTCTTAACTATTTAATAGCTATTGTGCCTGGTTAAAATAATTACAAAGTTGCCTGTAAAATAAATATTAATCCTAAAATAGCTACAATGTAATTATAATTTATATTGTAGCTATATTAGGATTTATTTTACAGGTAAGTATTTAGCTTTAAATAGGAATAATTTATTTAAGAAGAGTTAATTAATTTCGTTAGATTAAAATTATATTTAATTTAGGGGGGTGTTAGTGTTAGGGTTAGACTTAGCTTTAGGGGTTAATACATTTATTAGAATAGCGGTGAGCTCCGGTCGGCAGATTAGGGGTTAATAATTGAAGTTAGGTGTCGGCGATGTTAGGGAGGGCAGTTTAGGGGTTAATACTATTTATTATAGGGTTAGTGAGGCGGATTAGGGGTTAATAACTTTATTATAGTAGCGGTGCGGTCCGCTCGGCAGATTAGGGGTTAATAAGTGTAGGCAGGTGGAGGCGACGTTGAGGGGGGCAGATTAGGGGTTAATAAATATAATACAGGGGTCGGCGGTGTTAGGGGCAGCAGATTAGGGGTACATAAGTATAACTAGGTGGCGGTCGGCAGATTAGGGGTTAAAAAAATTTAATCGAGTGGCGGCGATGTGGGGGGACCTCGGTTTAGGGGTACATAGGTAGTTTATGGGTGTTAGTGTACTTTAGGGCACAGTAGTTAAGAGCTTTATGAACCGGCGTTAGCCCAAAAAGCTCTTAACTACTGACTTTTTTCTGCGGCTGGAGTTTTGTCGTTAGAATTCTAACGCTCACTTCAGCCACGACTCTAAATACCGGAATTAGAAAGATCCCATTGAAAATATAGGATACGCAATTTACGTAAGGGGATCTGCGGTATGGAAAAGTCGCGGCTGAAAAGTGAGCGTTAGACCCTTTTTTGAGTGACTCCAAATACCGGCGGTAGCCTAAAACCAGCGTTAGGAGCCTCTAACGCTGGTTTTCACGGCTACCGCCAAACTCTAAATCTAGGCCTAAGAAAGCAAGATCGTAATGAATCTAAAATGGCTGCTGCCCAGGAGCTGGGAGGGTCTGTGAGGGAGTGTCTGCTGCTGATTGGCTCAAATGTGTCAGAAGGCTGTGAGATACAGGGTCAAAGTTTCCTCAATGATGACAAATAGGGGGTTGATCGAACATCGCATATGTTCGCCCACAGCGGCGAACGCGAACAAGCTATGTTCACCGGGAACTGTTCTCCGGCGAACTGTTCGCGACATCACTACCAATAAACCCTTAAAAAATCCTAACACTAACCCCCGAAGATCCACTTACAGTTTTTGAAGACCGGACATCCATCCTCAACGAAGCCGGGAGAAGTCCTCATCCAAGCGGCAGAAGTCCTCATCGAAGCTGGCAGATGTCTTCATCCAAGCGGGCCGAAGCCGTCCTCCAGGCGGGCAGAAGTCTTCATCCAGATGGCATCTTCTATCTTCATCCTTCCGGTGGGGAGCGGCTCCATCTTGAAGACATCTGAAGCGGAGCATCCTCTTCTTTCCACGGCGACTACAGAATGAAGGTTCCTTTAAAGGACGTCATCCAAGATGGCGTCCCTTGAATTCTGATTGGCTGATAGAATTCTATCAACCAATTGGAATTAAAGTTGAAAAATTCCTGTTGGCTGATGCAATCAGCCAATAGGATTGAGCTTCAATCCAATTGGCTGATCCAATCAGCCAATGGGATTGAGCTCGCATTATATTGGCTGTTCCAATCAGCCAATAGAATGCAAGCTCAATCCTATTGGTTGATTGCATCAGCCAATAGGATTTTTTCAACTTTAATTCCAATTGGCTGATATCAGCCAATCGGAATTCAAGGGACGCCATCTTGGATGATGTCCCTTAAAGGAACCTTCATTCTGTAGTCACCGTGGAAAGAAGAGGATGCTCCGCACCGGATGTCTTGAAGATGGAGCCACTCCGCGCCGGAAGGATGAAGATTGAAGATGCCATCTGGATGAAGACTTCTGCCCGCCTGGAGGATGACTTTGGCCCGCTTGGATGAAGACTTCTGCCGGCTTGGATGAGGACTTCTGCCGCTTGGCTGAGGACTTCTCCCGGCTTCATTGAGGATGGATGTCCAGTCTTCAAAAACTGTAAGTGGATCTTTGGGGGTTAGTGTTAGGATTTTTTAAGGGTTTATTGGGTGGGTTTTATTTTTAGATTAGGGTCTTTGGGCAGTAAAAGAGCTAAATGCCCTTTTAAGGGCAATGCCCATCCAAATGCCCTTTTCAGGGCAATGGGTAGCTTAGGATTTTTTGATAGGATTTTATTTGGGGTGTTGGTTGTGTGGGTGGTGGGTAGTGATGTCGCGAACCTAAAATTTTCGGTTCGCAAACGGCGGACTCGAACTTCCGGTATTGTTCGCGAATTCAATAGGCAGGCGAACTTTAAAACCTACAAGGACTCTTTCTGGCCACAATAGTGATGGAAAAGTTGTTTCAAGGGTACTAACACCTGGACTGTTACATGCTGGAGGGGGATCCCTGGCAAAACTCCCATGGAAAATTACATAGTTGATGCAGAGTCTGCTTTTAAGCCATAATGGGTCTAAATCAACTAACATTCCCAAAGTGGCTGTCTCAAAACATCCCGGACAGAAGATAGATTGATAGTGATAGATAGGATAGATAGATATACATAGATTGATAGTTAGATAGAATCGATAGAAGAGAAATAGATAGATTTGTTAGATATATAATTACCCTAATAAATTCTAATAATCAAACATGCGTTCTTGGACCCAACTAGCTTGTGTTAATTAGTACTTTTCTTAGCACTTTAATCCCTGTTCCCCCCCCCCCCTATCGGGGGAGTTCTATATGGCCTGCCAGATTACCCTGAAAAATTATAATAATAAGACATGTGGTCTGCTACCTATTTTAACTAGGTTGTGTTTTAAGTACTACCATTCTTAGCACTTTAATCTCTGTAACTCCCCCTATTTGGTGAGGTCTATACGGCCTGGATGATTACCCATACAAAATATAATAATAAGACATCTGCTCTTGGTCTGCGACCCATGGTAACTATGTTGTGTTAATTAGTAATGTCCTTCGCATTTTAATAGCTGTTACTCATACTCACCCTATCGGTGGAGGTCTATATGGCCTGCATGATTACCCTTACAAAATATAACAACCAAACATATGCTCTGGGACCCATGGTAAGTAGGTTGTGTTAAGTAGTACTGTTCTTTGCATTTTCATACCTGTTACAACACCAAATGGTGGCAGGTCTATCTGGCCTTCATGATTAGCTGCACCCAAACCCAAAAAAAAGCCGAGTGGTCTTAGACTAACACCCATGGCTAACTCGGTTGTTTCAATTAGTACTATTCTTAGCACTTTCATCCCTGTTACGGGCAGTCTACATGGCCATCATGATTAGCCGAACAAAATACTACAATCCAACCTTTGCTCAGTCTTCATAGGCCCTTCATTGTCTGTATTTTGATAGTACGGTTCTTATTATTTTTATAGCTGATACAACACCGAATGGTGGCAGCTCTATATGGCCTGCCTGATTAGCCGCACCCAATACAAAAATAAATCCAAGCGGTCTTGGATTAACACCCATGGCTAACTCTGTTGTTTCAAGTAGTACTATTCTTAGCACTTTCATCTCATCATCCCTGTTACTTCCAGGACTCTCGGTGGTGGTGGTGGTCTACATGGCCATCATGATTAGCCTAACCAAATACTACAATCCAACCTTGGCTCAGTCTTCCTAAGGCCCTTCATTGGCTGTATTTTGGTAGTACTGTTCTTATTAGTTTAATAGCTGATACGACACCGAATGGTGGCAGCTCTATATGGCCTGCATGAATAGCCGCACCCAAAGCAAAAAAAAAGCCAAGCGGTTTTGCACTAACACCCATGGCTAACTCTGTTGTTTCAAGTTCTACTATTCTTAGCTCTTTCATCTCATCCCTGTTACTTCCAGGACTCTCGGTGGTGGTGGTCTACATGGCCATCATGATTAGCCTAACCAAATACTACAATCCAACCTTGGCTCAGTCTTCCTAAGGCCCTTCATTGGCTGTATTTTGGTAGTACTGTTCTTATTAGTTTAATAGCTGATACGACACCGAATGTTGTCAGCTCTATATGGCCTGCATGAATAGCCGCACCCAAAGCCAAAAAAAAGCCAAGCGGTTTTGCACTAACACCGATGGCTAACTCTGTTGTTTCAAGTTCTACTATTCTTAGCTCTTTCATCTCATCCCTGTTACTTCCAGGACTCTCGGTGGTGGTGGTCTACATGGCCATCATGATTAGCCTAACCAAATACTACAATCCAACCTTGGCTCAGTCTTCCTAAGGCCCTTCATTGGCTGTATTTTGGTAGTACTGTTCTTATTAGTTTGTCACCTCTTTAAAAGGACGCATGAGCCTACAGGCATTGCGCATGAGCGTCCAGTAATTTGGCAAAAATATCCCCAGCTCCCCAGAGGCTGTCCTAGCACCCCGGTCATACAAATACTCATTAACAGCTTTTTCTTGTTGGAGCAGGCGGTCAAACATTAGGAGTGTTGAATTCCACCGTGTCGGGCTGTCGCAAATCAAGCGCCTCACTGGCAGGTTGTTTCGACGCTGGATATCAGACAAGTGCGCCATGGCCGTGTAGGAACGCCTGAAATGGCCACACACCTTCCTGGCCTGCTTCAGGATGTCCTGTAAGCCTGGGTACTTATGGACAAATCGTTGTACAATTAGATTACACACATGTGCCATGCACGGCACATGTGTCAACTTGCCCAATTTCAATGCCGCCACCAAATTACTTCCATTGTCAGAAACAACCTTGCCAATCTCCAGTTGGTGCGGAGTCAGCCACTGATCCACCTGTGCGTTCAGGGCGGTCAGGAGTGCTGGTGCGGTGTGACTCTCCGCTTTCAGGCAAGTCAACCCCAAGCCGGCGTGACACTGCCGTACCCGGGATGTAGCATAGTACCTGGGGAGCTGGGGGGGTGCCATAGATGTGGAGCAAGACGCAGAAGTTGAAGAGGACTCAGCCGAGGAAGAGGTTATGGAAGAGGATGGAGTAGGAGGAGTAGAGGAGGTAGCAGCAGGCCTGCCTGCAAGTCGTGGCGGTGTCACCAACTCTTCTGCAGAGCCACGCATTCCATGCTTGTCAGAAGTCAGCAGGTTTACCCAATGCGCAGTGTAGGTGATATACCTGCCCTGACCATGCTTTGCAGACCAGCTATCCGTGGTCATATGGACCCTTGCCCCAACGCTGTGTGCCAGACATGCCATAACTTCCTTTCTCACAACAGAGTACAGGTTTGGGATTGCCTTTTGTGAAAAGAAATTTCTGCCAGGTACCTTCCACTGCGGTGTCCCAATAGATACAAATTTTTTGAAAGCATCAGACTCCACCAGCTTGTATGGTAAAAGCTGGCGGGCTAAGAGTTCAGACAAGCCAGCTGTCAGACGCCGGGCAAGGGGGTGACTTTGAGAAATTGGCTTCTTACGCTCAAACATGTCCTTGACAGACACCTGACTGTGGGCAGATGACCAGGAACTGCTACGTAAGAGAGACTGAGTGGAGGATGGTTGAGAGGGGGCAAGGAGGACAGCACTGGTTGACGTGGCTGAAGATGCTGGAGCAGGAGGAGAAGGGCGGCTTTCACTTTGTGTGCTGCTTCTACTCATGTGTTCTTCCCATCGGCCTTTGTGATGGGAGACCATGTGCCTTCGCAAAGCAGTTGTACCTAGGTGGCTGTTGGACTTCCCACGACTCAGTTTCTTTTGGCACAGGTTGCAAATGGCATCGCTGTTGTCAGAGGCAGACACACAAAAAAATGCCACACTGCTGAGCTCTGCGATGACGGCATTCTGGTGGTGGCAACAGCATGCGTTGATGGGCGTCGGCGGGCTGTCTGGCTGACCCCTGGTGACGATGCATGCTGTCTGACTGTGCCACTAGCTCCTTGAGACGACCTCCCCGTGCTTCCAAATCGTCTCCTCCTCCTCCTCCTCCTCTCTGTCTCCCCATCTGAACTTTCCCCCTCTTCTTCTTCTCTTCTAGCAGGCACCCACGTGACATCCACCGACACATCATCATCAACCGCTTCACTTGTATCTGAAACATCAAGAAAGGAAGCAGCAGCGGGTACAACATCATCATCATCATCATCATCACACCGTACCTCCATGTCGGTAATGCTGCCTGACTGAGACTGATCACTATTATCTACATCCTCTGTCAATGATGGTTGCACATCACTCATTTCTTCCAAATGATGTGTCAATAACTCCTGTGACAGATCAAGTGAAGCGGCTGTGGTGCTAGTGTTGGTGGTGGCGACAGGCGGCGGAGTGGCACTGGTCACTTGAGACCTGCCCAAAGCACAGCTGGACTTAGATGGTGCGTCAAGGTTAGGAGGACTAGCAGCGGAAGCTGAAGAAGATTGGGTTTCCTGTGTTAGCCATTCAACTAGGTCCTCCTCAGAAGTTTTTGCGTCCCCTGCGTCTGAACAATGTGCATATTTGTAGGGTCTAAAGGAATCACAGCACCACGACCACGACCACGGAACCTGCGGGGTGGCCTGCCTCTGCCTGTCATTTTTTTTTAAATGGACACTAACAATACTAGTACACCAATTGAGTGGTGGCACTGTGAAAGTGGGCACAGTATACGCTGTGAGACTGACAACAACAAAAAAGACAGATGTTTTAAAAATCACAAATTGTTAATTTTTTAAAATATTACAACTTACAAGTACTGTGGCAACAAATATGATTGTTTGGCACTATTTGGCAAATGGGCCTGTCTGGCACACACGCTGGGAGAAAGGAAACTGCAATTCAATG